>NW_027274397.1:0-105413 GCF_030028105.1 Mobula birostris
AAATAGTTCACTGCACTACCTCAAAGTACAAAGTACCTCACCGCACCACCTCAAATTACAAATGTACATCACAAGCACTACCTCAAAGTACAAATTTCCACACCGCACTACCTCAAAGTACAAAGTGCCTCACTCTACTACCTCAAAGTACAAAGAACCTCACCACACTACATCAAAGTACAAAGTTCCTCACCACACTCCCTCAAAGTACAAAGTACCTCACCACACTACCTCAAAGTACAAAGTTTCTCACCGCACAACCTCAAAGTACGAAATACCTCACCGCACCACCTCAAAGTTCAAAGTTTCTCACCGCACAACATCAAAGTACGAAATACCTCACCGCACCACCTCAAAGAACAAAGTTCCTCACAGCACCACCTCAAAGTACAAAGTACCTCATCTCACTATCTCAAAGTACAAAGTACCTCACAGCACTACCTCAAACTACAAAGTTCCTCACTGCACTACCTCCAAGTACATAGCACTTCACTGCACTACCTCAAATTACAAAGTTCCTCGCCGCACTAGCTCAAAGTACAAAGTTCCTCACTGCACTACCTCAAAGTACACGGTTCCTCACCACAGCACCTCAATGTACAAGGTTCCTCACCGCAGTACATCTATGTACAGAATACCTCAGTGCACTGCCTGAAAGCACAAAGTTCCTCACCTCTTCACCTCAAAGTGCCAAGCTCCTCACCACACGACCTCAAAATACAAAGTACCTCACTCTACTACCTCAAAGTACAAAGTTTCTCACCGCACAACCTCAAAGTACGAAATACCTCACCGCACAACCTCAAAGAACAAAGTTCCTCACAGCACCACCTCAAAGTACAAAGTACCTCATCTCACTATCTCAAAGTACAAAGTACCTCACAGCACTACCTCAAAGTATAAAGTTCCTCACTGCACTACTCCAAGTACATAGCACTTTACTGCACTACCTCAAAGTACAAAGTTCCTCGCCGCACTAGCTCAAAGTACAAAGTTCCTCACTGCACTACCTCAAAGTACAAAGTTCCTCACTGCACTACCTCAAAGTACAAATTACCTCACTGCACTACCTCAAAGTTCAAAGATTCTCACCGCACAACCTCAAAGTACGAAATACCACACCGCACTACCTCAAAGAACAAAGTTCCTCACAGCACCACCTCAAAGTACAAAGTACCTCATCTCACTATCTCAAAGTACAAAGTACCTCACAGCACTACCTCAAAGTACAAAGTTCCTCACTGCACTACCTCCAAGTACAAAGTTCCTCACCACACTCCCTCAAAGTACAAAGTACCTCACTGCACTACCTCAAAGTTCAAAGTTTCTCACCGCACAACCTCAAAGTACGAAATACCTCACTGCACCACCTCAAAGAACAAAGTTCCTCACAGCACCACCTCAGAGTACAAAATACCTCATCTCACTATCTCAAAGTACAACGTACCTCACAGCACTACCTCAAAGTACAAAATACCTCACTGCACTACCTCCAAGTACATAGCACTTCACTGCACTACCTCAAAGTACAAAGTACCTCACCGCACAACCTCAAAGTACAAAGTACCTCATTGCACCACCTCAAAGTACAAAATACCTCACCGCACTAACTCAAAGTATAAAATAGTTCACTGCACTACCTCAAAGTACAAAGTACCTCACCGCACCACCTCAAATTACAAATGTACATCACAAGCACTACCTCAAAGTACAAATTTCCACACCGCACTACCTCAAGTAAAAAGTGGCTCACTCTACTACCTCAAAGTACAAAGTACCTCACCACACTACATCAAAGTACAAAGTTCCTCACCACACTCCCTCAAAGTACAAAGTACCTCACTGCACTACCTCAAAGTACAAAGTTTCTCACCGCACAACCTCAAAGTACGAAATACCTCACCGCACCACCTCAAAGAACAAAGTTCCTCACAGCACCACCTCAAAGTACAAAGTACCTCATCTCACTATCTCAAAGTACAAAGTACCTCACAGCACTACCTCAAAGTACAAAGTTCCTCACTGCACTACCTCCAAGTACATAGCACTTCACTGCACTACCTCAAAGTACAAAGTTCCTCGCCGCATTAGCTCAAAGTACAAAGTTCCTCACTGCACTACCTCAAAGTACACGGTTCCTCACCACAGCACCTCAATGTACAAGGTTCCTCACCGCAGTACATCAATGTACAGAATACCTCATTGCACTGCCTGAAAGCACAAAGTTCCTCACCTCTCCACCTCAAAGTGCCAAGCTCCTCACCACACGACCTCAAAATACAAAGTACCTCACTCTACTACCTCAAAGTACAAAGTTCCTCACTGCACCACCTCAAAGTACAAAATACCTCACCGCACTAACTCAAAGTATAAAATAGTTCACTGCACTACCTGAAAGTACAAAGTACCTCACCGCACCACCTCAAATTACAAATGTACATCACAAGCACTACCTCAAAGTACAAATTTCCGCACCGCACTCCTCAAAGTACAAAGTGCCTCACTCTGCTACCTCAAAGTACAAAGTACCTCACCACACTACATCAAAGTACAAAGTTCCTCACCACACTCCCTCAAAGTACAAAGTACCTCACCGCACAACCTCAAAGTTCAAACTTCCTCACCGCACCACCTCAAAGTACAAAGTACCTCACTGCACTACCTCAAAGTTCAAAGTTTCTCACCGCACAACCTCAAAGTAGGAAATACCTCACCGCACAACCTCAAAGAACAAAGTTCATCACAGCACCACCTCAAAGTACAAAGTACCTCACCTCACTATCTCAAAGTATAAAATAGTTCACTGCACTACCTCAAAGTACAAAGTACCTCATTGCACCACCTCAAAGTACAAAATACCTCACCGCACTAACTCAAAGTATAAAATAGTTCACTGCACTACCTCAAAGTACAAAGTACCTCACCGCACCACCTCTTCAAAAATTACAAATGTACATCACAAGCACTACCTCAAAGTACAAATTTCCACACCGCACTACCTCAAAGTACAAAGTGCCTCACTCTACTACCTCAAAGTACAAAGTACCTCACCACACTACATCAAAGTACAAAGTTCCTCACCACACTCCCTCAAAGTACAAAGTACCTCACAGCACTACCTCAAAGTACAAAGTTCCTCACTGCACTACCTCCAAGTACATAGCACTTCACTGCACTACCTCAAAGTACACGGTTCCTCACCACACCACCTCAATGTACAAGGTTCCTCACCGCAGTACATCAATGTACAGAATACCTCATTGCACTGCCTGAAAGTACAAAGTTCCTCACCTCTCCACCTCAAAGTGCCAAGCTCCTCACCACACGACCTCAAAATACAAAGTACCTCACTCTACTACCTCAAAGTACAAAGTTCCTCACTGCACCACCTCAAAGTACAAAATACCTCACCGCACTAACTCAAAGTATAAAATAGTTCACTGCACTACCTCAAAGTACAAAGTACCCTCACCGCACCACCTCAAATTACAAACGTACATCACAAGCACTACCTCAAAGTACAAATTTCCGCACCGCACTACCTCAAAGTACAAAGTGCCTCACTCTACTACCTCAAAGTACAAAGTACCTCACCACACTACATCAAAGTACAAAGTTCCTCACCACACTCCCTCAAAGTACAAAGTACCTCACTGCACTACCTCAAAGTTCAAAGTTTCTCACCGCACAACCTCAAAGTACGAAATACCTCACCGCACAACCTCAAAGAACAAAGTTCCTCACAGCACCACCTCAAAGTACAAAGTACCTCACCTCACTATCTCAAAGTACAAAGTACCTCACAGCACTACCTCAAAGTACAAAGTTCCTCACTGCACTACCTCCAAGTACAAAGTACCTCACCACACTACATCAAAGTTCAAAGTTCCTCACCACACTCCCTCAAAGTACAAATTACCTCACTGCACTACCTCAAAGTTCAAAGTTTCTCACCGCACAACCTCAAAGTACGAAATACCTCACCGCACTACCTCAAAGAACAAAGTTCCTCACAGCACCACCTCAAAGTACAAAGTACCTCATCTCACTATCTCAAAATACAAAGTACCTCACAGCACTACCTCAAAGTACAAAGTTCCTCACTGCACTACCTCAAAGTACAAAATACCTCACTGCACTACCTCCAAGTACATAGCACTTCACTGCACTACCTCAAAGTACAAAGTACCTCACCGCACAACCTCAAAGTACAAATTTCCTCATTGCACCACCTCAAAGTACAAAATACCTCACCGCACTAACTCAAAGTATAAAATAGTTCACTGCACTACCTCAAAGTACAAAGTACCTCACCGCACCACCTCAAATTACAAATGTACATCACAAGCACTACCTCAAAGTACAAATTTCCACACCGCACTACCTCAAGTACAAAGTGCCTCACTCTACTACCTCCAAGTACAAAGTACCTCACCACAATACATCAAAGTACAAAGTACCTCACTGCACTACCTCAAAGTACAAGTTCCTCACTGCACTACCTCCAAGTACATAGCACTTTACTGCACTACCTCAAAGTACAAAGTTCCTCGCCGCACTAGCTCAAAGTACAAAGTTCCTCACTGCACTACCTCAAAGTACAAAGTTCCTCACTGCACTACCTCAAAGTACAAATTACCTCACTGCACTACCTCAAAGTTCAAAGATTCTCACCGCACAACCTCAAAGTACGAAATACCTCACCGCACTACCTCAAAGAACAAAGTTCCTCACAGCACCACCTCAAAGTACAAAGTACCTCATCTCACTATCTCAAAGTACAAAGTACCTCACAGCACTACCTCAAAGTACAAAGTTCCTCACTGCACTACCTCCAAGTACAAAGTTCCTCACCACACTCCCTCAAAGTACAAAGTACCTCACTGCACTACCTCAAAGTTCAAAGTTTCTCACCGCACAACCTCAAAGTACGAAATACCTCACCGCACCACCTCAAAGAACAAAGTTCCTCACAGCACCACCTCAAAGTACAAAGTACCTCATCTCACTATCTCAAAGTACAAAGTACCTCACAGCACTACCTCAAAGTACAAAATACCTCACTGCACTACCTCCAAGTACATAGCACTTCACTGCACTACCTCAAAGTACAAAGTACCTCACCGCACAACCTCAAAGTACAAAGTACCTCATTGCACCACCTCAAAGTAAAAAATACCTCACCGCACTAACTCAAAGTATAAAATAGTTCACTGCACTACCTCAAAGTACAAAGTACCTCACCGCACCACCTCAAATTACAAATGTACATCACAAGCACTACCTCAAAGTACAAATTTCCACACCGCACTACCTCAAAGTAAAAAGTGCCTCACTCTACTACCTCAAAGTACAAAGTACCTCACCACACTACATCAAAGTACAAAGTTCCTCACCACACTCCCTCAAAGTACAAAGTACCTCACTGCACTACCTCAAAGTACAAAGTTTCTCACCGCACAACCTCAAAGTACGAAATACCTCACCGCACCACCTCAAAGAACAAAGTTCCTCACAGCACCACCTCAAAGTACAAAGTACCTCATCTCACTATGTCAAAGTACAAAGTACCTCACAGCACTACCTCAAAGTACAAAGTTCCTCACTGCACTACCTCCAAGTACATAGCACCTCACTGCACTACCTCAAAGTACAAAGTTCCTCGCCGCACTAGCTCAAAGTACAAAGTTCCTCACTGCACTACCTCAAAGTACACGGTTCCTCACCACAGCACCTCAATGTACAAGGTTCCTCACCGCAGTACATCAATGTACAGAATACCTCATTGCACTGCCTGAAAGCACAAAGTTCCTCACCTCTCCACCTCAAAGTGCCAAGCTCCTCACCACACGACCTCAAAATACAAAGTACCTCACTCTACTACCTCAAAGTACAAAGTTCCTCACTGCACCACCTCAAAGTACAAAATACCTCACCGCACTAACTCAAAGTATAAAATAGTTCACTGCACTACCTCAAAGTACAAAGTACCTCACCGCACCACCTCAAATTACAAATGTACATCACAAGCACTACCTCAAAGTACAAATTTCCGCACCGCACTCCTCAAAGTACAAAGTGCCTCACTCTACTACCTCAAAGTACAAAGTACCTCACCACACTACATCAAAGTACAAAGTTCCTCACCACACTCCCTCAAAGTACAAAGTACCTCACCGCACAACCTCAAAGTTCAAACTTCCTCACCGCACCACCTCAAAGTACAAAGTACCTCACTGCACTACCTCAAAGTTCAAAGTTTCTCACCGCACAACCTCAAAGTACGAAATACCTCACCGCACAACCTCAAAGAACAAACTTCCTCACAGCACCACCTCAAAGTACAAAGTACCTCACCTCACTATCTCAAAGTATAAAATAGTTCACTGCACTACCTCAAAGTACAAAGTACCTCATTGCACCACCTCAAAGTACAAAATACCTCACCGCACTAACTCAAAGTATAAAATAGTTCACTGCACTACCTCAAAGTACAAAGTACCTCACCGCACCACCTCAAATTACAAATGTACATCACAAGCACTACCTCAAAGTACAAATTTCCACACCGCACTACCTCAAAGTACAAAGTGCCTCACTCTACTACCTCAAAGTACAAAGTACCTCACCACACTACATCAAAGTACAAAGTTCCTCACCACACTCCCTCAAAGTACAAAGTACCTCACTGCACTACCTCAAAGTTCAAAGTTTCTCACCGCACAACCTCAAAGTACGAAATACCTCACCGCACCACCTCAAAGAACAAAGTTCCTCACAGCACCACCTCAAAGTACAAAGTACCTCATCTCACTATCTCAAAGTACAAAGTACCTCACAGCACTACCTCAAAGTACAAAGTTCCTCACTGCACTACCTCCAAGTTCATAGCACTTCACTGCACTACCTCAAAGTACAAAGTTCCTCGCCGCACTAGCTCAAAGTACAAAGTTCCTCACTGCACTACCTCAAAGTACACGGTTCCTCACCACACCACCTCAATGTACAAGGTTCCTCACCGCAGTACATCAATGTACAGAATACCTCATTGCACTGCCTGAAAGCACAAAGTTCCTCACCTCTCCACCTCAAAGTGCCAAGCTCCTCACCACACGACCTCAAAATACAAAGTACCTCACTCTACTACCTCAAAGTACAAAGTTCCTCACTGCACCACCTCAAAGTACAAAATACCTCACCGCACTAACTCAAAGTATAAAATAGTTCACTGCACTACCTCAAAGTACAAAGTACCTCACCGCACCACCTCAAATTACAAATGTACATCACAAGCACTACCTCAAAGTACAAATTTCCGCACCGCACTACCTCAAAGTACAAAGTGCCTCACTCTACTACCTCAAAGTACAAAGTACCTCACCACGCTACATCAAAGTACAAAGTTCCTCACCACACTCCCTCAAAGTACAAAGTACCTCACTGCACTACCTCAAAGTTCAAAGTTTCTCACCGCACAACCTCAAAGTACGAAATACCTCACCGCACAACCTCAAAGAACAAAGTTCCTCACAGCACCACCTCAAAGTACAAAGTACCTCATCTCACTATCTCAAAGTACAAAGTACCTCACAGCACTACCTCAAAGTACAAAGTTCCTCACTGCACTACCTCCAAGTACATAGCACTTTACTGCACTACCTCAAAGTACAAAGTTCCTCGCCGCACTAGCTCAAAGTACAAAGTTCCTCACTGCACTACCTCAAAGTACAAATTACCTCACTGCACTACCTCAAAGTTCAAAGATTCTCACCGCACAACCTCAAAGTACGAAATACCTTTCCGCACTACCTCAAAGAACAAAGTTCCTCACAGCACCACCTCAAAGTACAAAGTACCTCATCTCACTATCTCAAAGTACAAAGTACCTCACAGCACTATCTCAAAGTACAAAGTTCCTCACTGCACTACCTCCAAGTACAAAGTTCCTCACCACACTCCCTCAAAGTACAAAGTACCTCACTGCACTACCTCAAAGTTCAAAGTTTCTCACCGCACAACCTCAAAGTACGAAATACCTCACCGCACCACCTCAAAGAACAAAGTTCCTCACAGCACCACCTCAAAGTACAAAGTACCTCATCTCACTATCTCAAAGTACAAAGTACCTCACAGCACTACCTCAAAGTACAAAATACCTCACTGCACTACCTCCAAGTACATAGCACTTCACTGCACTACCTCAAAGTACAAAGTACCTCACCGCACAACCTCAAAGTACAAAGTACCTCATTGCACCACCTCAAAGTACAAAATACCTCACCGCACTAACTCAAAGTATAAAATAGTTCACTGCACTACCTCAAAGTACAAAGTACCTCACCGCACCACCTCAAATTACAAATGTACATCACAAGCACTACCTCAAAGTACAAATTTCCACACCGCACTACCTCAAAGTAAAAAGTGCCTCACTCTACTACCTCAAAGTACAAAGTACCTCACCACACTACATCAAAGTACAAAGTTCCTCACCACACACCCTCAAAGTACAAAGTACCTCACTGCACTACCTCAAAGTACAAAGTTTCTCACCGCACAACCTCAAAGTACGAAATACCTCACCGCACCACCTCAAAGAACAAAGTTCCTCACAGCACCACCTCAAAGTACAAAGTACCTCATCTCACTATCTCAAAGTACAAAGTAGCTCACAGCACTACCTCAAAGTACAAAGTTCCTCACTGCACTACCTCCAAGTACATAGCACTTCACTGCACTACCTCAAAGTACAAAGTTCCTCGCCGCACTAGCTCAAAGTACAAAGTTCCTCACTGCACTACCTCAAAGTACACGGTTCCTCACCACAGCACCTCAATGTACAAGGTTCCTCACCGCAGTACATCAATGTACAGAATATCTCATTGCACTGCCTGAAAGCACAAAGTTCCTCACCTCTCCACCTCAAAGTGCCAAGCTCCTCACCACACGACCTCAAAATACAAAGTACCTCACTCTACTACCTCAAAGTACAAAGTTCCCCACTGCACCACCTCAAAGTACAAAATACCTCACCGCACTAACTCAAAGTATAAAATAGTTCACTGCACTACCTCAAAGTACAAAGTACCTCACCGCACCACCTCAAATTACAAATGTACATCACAAGCACTACCTCAAAGAACAAATTTCCGCACCGCACTCCTCAAAGTACAAAGTGCCTCACTCTACTACCTCAAAGTACAAAGTACCTCACCACACTACATCAAAGTACAAAGTTCCTCACCACACTCCCTCAAAGTACAAAGTACCTCACCGCACAACCTCAAAGTTCAAACTTCCTCACCGCACCACCTCAAAGTACAAAGTACCTCACTGCACTACCTCAAAGTTCAAAGTTTCTCACCGCACAACCTCAAACTACGAAATACCTCACCGCACAACCTCAAAGAACAAAGTTCCTCACAGCACCACCTCAAAGTACAAAGTACCTCACCTCACTATCTCAAAGTACAAAGTACCTCACAGCACTACCTCAAAGTACAAAGCTCCTCACTGCTCTACCTCCAAGTACAAAGTACCTCACCACACTACATCAAAGTTCAAAGTTCCTCACCACACTCCCTCAAAGTACAAATTACCTCACTGCACTACCTCAAAGTTCAAAGTTTCTCACCGCACAACCTCAAAGTACGAAATACCTCACCGCACTACCTCAAAGAACAAAGTTCCTCACAGCACCACCTCAAAGTACAAAGTACCTCATCTCACTATCTCAAAGTACAAAGTACCTCACAGCACTACCTCAAAGTACAAAGTTCCTCACTGCACTACCTCCAAGTACAAAGTTCCTCACCACACTCCCTCAAAGTACAAAGTACCTCACTGCACTACCTCAAAGTTCAAAGTTTCTCACCGCACAACCTCAAAGTACGAAATACCTCACCGCACCACCTCAAAGAACAAAGTTCCTCACAGCACCACCTCAAAGTACAAAGTACCTCATCTCACTATCTCAAAGTACAAAGTACCTCACAGCACTACCTCAAAGTACAAAATACCTCACTGCACTACCTCCAAGTACATAGCACTTCACTGCACTACCTCAAAGTACAAAGTACCTCACCGCACAACCTCAAAGTACAAATTACCTCATTGCACCACCTCAAAGTACAAAATACCTCACCGCACTAACTCAAAGTATAAAATAGTTCACTGCACTACCTCAAAGTACAAAGTACCTCACCGCACCACCTCAAATTACAAATGTACATCACAAGCACTACCTCAAAGTACAAATTTCCACACCGCACTACCTCAAAGTACAAAGTGCCTCACTCTACTACCTCAAAGTACAAAGTACCTCACCACACTGCATCAAAGTACAAAGTTTCTCACCACACTCCCTCAAAGTACAAAGTACCTCACTGCACTACCTCAAAGTTCAAACTTTCTCACCGCACAACCTCAAAGTACGAAATACCTCACCGCACCACCTCAAAGAACAAAGTTCCTCACAGCACCACCTCAAAGTACAAAGTACCTCATCTCACTATCTCAAAGTACAAAGTACCTCACAGCACTACCTCAAAGTACAAACTTCCTCACTGCACTACCTCCAAGTACATAGCACTTCACTGCACTACCTCAAAGTACAAAGTTCCTCGCCGCACTCGCTCAAAGTACAAAGTTCCTCACTGCACTACCTCAAAGTACACGGTTCCTCACCACACCACCTCAATGTACAAGGTTCCTCACCGCAGTACATCAATGTACAGAATACCTCATTGCACTGCCTGAAAGCACAAAGTTCCTCACCTCTCCACCTCAAAGTGCCAAGCTCCTCACCACACGACCTCAAAATACCAAGTACCTCACTCTACTACCTCAAAGTACAAAGTTCCTCACTGCACCACCTCAAAGTACAAAATACCTCACCGCACTAACTCAAAGTATAAAATAGTTCACTGCACTACCTCAAAGTACAAAGTACCTCACCGCACCACCTCAAATTACAAATGTACATCACAAGCACTACCTCAAAGTACAAATTTCCACACCGCACTACCTCAAAGTACAAAGTGCCTCACTCTACTACCTCAAAGTACAAAGTACCTCACCACACTACATCAAAGTACAAAGTTCCTCACCACACTCCCTCAAAGTACAAAGTACCTCACTGCACTACCTCAAAGTTCAAAGTTTCTCACCGCACAACCTCAAAGTACGAAATACCTCACCGCACAACCTCAAAGAACAAAGTTCCTCACAGCACCACCTCAAAGTACAAAGTACCTCACCTCACTATCTCAAAGTACAAAGTACCTCACAGCACTACCTCAAAGTACAAAGTTCCTCACTGCACTACCTCCAAGTACAAAGTACCTCACCACACTACATCAAAGTTCAAAGTTCCTCACCACACTCCCTCAAAGTACAAATTACCTCACTGCACTACCTCAAAGTTCAAAGTTTCTCACCGCACAACCTCAAAGTACGAAATACCTCACCGCACCACCTCAAAGAACAAAGTTCCTCACAGCACCACCTAATAGTACAAAGTACCTCATCTCACTATCTCAAAGTACAAAGTACCTCACAGCACTACCTCAAAGTACAAAATACCTCACTGCACTACCTCCAAGTACATAGCACTTCACTGCACTACCTCAAAGTACAAAGTACCTCACCGCACAACCTCAAAGAACAAAGTACCTCATTGCACCACCTCAAAGTACATAATACCTCACCGCACTAACTCAAAGTATAAAATAGTTCACTGCACTACCTCAAAGTACAAAGTACCTCACCGCACCACCTCAAATTACAAATGTACATCACAAGCACTACCTCAAAGTACAAATTTCCACACCGCACTACCTCAAAGTACAAAGTGCCTCACTCTACTACCTCAAAGTACAAAGAACCTCACCACACTACATCAAAGTACAAAGTTCCTCACCACACTCCCTCAAAGTACAAAGTACCTCACCACACTACCTCAAAGTACAAAGTTTCTCACCGCACAACCTCAAAGTACGAAATACCTCACCGCACCACCTCAAAGTTCAAAGTTTCTCACCGCACAACATCAAAGTACGAAATACCTCACCGCACCACCTCAAAGAACAAAGTTCCTCACAGCACCACCTCAAAGTACAAAGTACCTCATCTCACTATCTCAAAGTACAAAGTACCTCACAGCACTACCTCAAACTACAAAGTTCCTCACTGCACTACCTCCAAGTACATAGCACTTCACTGCACTACCTCAAATTACAAAGTTCCTCGCCGCACTAGCTCAAAGTACAAAGTTCCTCACTGCACTACCTCAAAGTACACGGTTCCTCACCACAGCACCTCAATGTACAAGGTTCCTCACCGCAGTACATCTATGTACAGAATACCTCAGTGCACTGCCTGAAAGCACAAAGTTCCTCACCTCTTCACCTCAAAGTGCCAAGCTCCTCACCACACGACCTCAAAATACAAAGTACCTCACTCTACTACCTCAAAGTACAAAGTTTCTCACCGCACAACCTCAAAGTACGAAATACCTCACCGCACAACCTCAAAGAACAAAGTTCCTCACAGCACCACCTCAAAGTACAAAGTACCTCATCTCACTATCTCAAAGTACAAAGTACCTCACAGCACTACCTCAAAGTATAAAGTTCCTCACTGCACTACCTCCAAGTACATAGCACTTTACTGCACTACCTCAAAGTACAAAGTTCCTCGCCGCACTAGCTCAAAGTACAAAGTTCCTCACTGCACTACCTCAAAGTACAAAGTTCCTCACTGCACTACCTCAAAGTACAAATTACCTCACTGCACTACCTCAAAGTTCAAAGATTCTCACCGCACAACCTCAAAGTACGAAATACCACACCGCACTACCTCAAAGAACAAAGTTCCTCACAGCACCACCTCAAAGTACAAAGTACCTCATCTCACTATCTCAAAGTACAAAGTACCTCACAGCACTACCTCAAAGTACAAAGTTCCTCACTGCACTACCTCCAAGTACAAAGTTCCTCACCACACTCCCTCAAAGTACAAAGTACCTCACTGCACTACCTCAAAGTTCAAAGTTTCTCACCGCACAACCTCAAAGTACGAAATACCTCACTGCACCACCTCAAAGAACAAAGTTCCTCACAGCACCACCTCAGAGTACAAAATACCTCATCTCACTATCTCAAAGTACAACGTACCTCACAGCACTACCTCAAAGTACAAAATACCTCACTGCACTACCTCCAAGTACATAGCACTTCACTGCACTACCTCAAAGTACAAAGTACCTCACCGCACAACCTCAAAGTACAAAGTACCTCATTGCACCACCTCAAAGTACAAAATACCTCACCGCACTAACTCAAAGTATAAAATAGTTCACTGCACTACCTCAAAGTACAAAGTACCTCACCGCACCACCTCAAATTACAAATGTACATCACAAGCACTACCTCAAAGTACAAATTTCCACACCGCACTACCTCAAGTAAAAAGTGGCTCACTCTACTACCTCAAAGTACAAAGTACCTCACCACACTACATCAAAGTACAAAGTTCCTCACCACACTCCCTCAAAGTACAAAGTACCTCACTGCACTACCTCAAAGTACAAAGTTTCTCACCGCACAACCTCAAAGTACGAAATACCTCACCGCACCACCTCAAAGAACAAAGTTCCTCACAGCACCACCTCAAAGTACAAAGTACCTCATCTCACTATCTCAAAGTACAAAGTACCTCACAGCACTACCTCAAAGTACAAAGTTCCTCACTGCACTACCTCCAAGTACATAGCACTTCACTGCACTACCTCAAAGTACAAAGTTCCTCGCCGCATTAGCTCAAAGTACAAAGTTCCTCACTGCACTACCTCAAAGTACACGGTTCCTCACCACAGCACCTCAATGTACAAGGTTCCTCACCGCAGTACATCAATGTACAGAATACCTCATTGCACTGCCTGAAAGCACAAAGTTCCTCACCTCTCCACCTCAAAGTGCCAAGCTCCTCACCACACGACCTCAAAATACAAAGTACCTCACTCTACTACCTCAAAGTACAAAGTTCCTCACTGCACCACCTCAAAGTACAAAATACCTCACCGCACTAACTCAAAGTATAAAATAGTTCACTGCACTACCTGAAAGTACAAAGTACCTCACCGCACCACCTCAAATTACAAATGTACATCACAAGCACTACCTCAAAGTACAAATTTCCGCACCGCACTCCTCAAAGTACAAAGTGCCTCACTCTGCTACCTCAAAGTACAAAGTACCTCACCACACTACATCAAAGTACAAAGTTCCTCACCACACTCCCTCAAAGTACAAAGTACCTCACCGCACAACCTCAAAGTTCAAACTTCCTCACCGCACCACCTCAAAGTACAAAGTACCTCACTGCACTACCTCAAAGTTCAAAGTTTCTCACCGCACAACCTCAAAGTAGGAAATACCTCACCGCACAACCTCAAAGAACAAAGTTCATCACAGCACCACCTCAAAGTACAAAGTACCTCACCTCACTATCTCAAAGTATAAAATAGTTCACTGCACTACCTCAAAGTACAAAGTACCTCATTGCACCACCTCAAAGTACAAAATACCTCACCGCACTAACTCAAAGTATAAAATAGTTCACTGCACTACCTCAAAGTACAAAGTACCTCACCGCACCACCTCAAATTACAAATGTACATCACAAGCACTACCTCAAAGTACAAATTTCCACACCGCACTACCTCAAAGTACAAAGTGCCTCACTCTACTACCTCAAAGTACAAAGTACCTCACCACACTACATCAAAGTACAAAGTTCCTCACCACACTCCCTCAAAGTACAAAGTACCTCACAGCACTACCTCAAAGTACAAAGTTCCTCACTGCACTACCTCCAAGTACATAGCACTTCACTGCACTACCTCAAAGTACACGGTTCCTCACCACACCACCTCAATGTACAAGGTTCCTCACCGCAGTACATCAATGTACAGAATACCTCATTGCACTGCCTGAAAGTACAAAGTTCCTCACCTCTCCACCTCAAAGTGCCAAGCTCCTCACCACACGACCTCAAAATACAAAGTACCTCACTCTACTACCTCAAAGTACAAAGTTCCTCACTGCACCACCTCAAAGTACAAAATACCTCACCGCACTAACTCAAAGTATAAAATAGTTCACTGCACTACCTCAAAGTACAAAGTACCTCACCGCACCACCTCAAATTACAAACGTACATCACAAGCACTACCTCAAAGTACAAATTTCCGCACCGCACTACCTCAAAGTACAAAGTGCCTCACTCTACTACCTCAAAGTACAAAGTACCTCACCACACTACATCAAAGTACAAAGTTCCTCACCACACTCCCTCAAAGTACAAAGTACCTCACTGCACTACCTCAAAGTTCAAAGTTTCTCACCGCACAACCTCAAAGTACGAAATACCTCACCGCACAACCTCAAAGAACAAAGTTCCTCACAGCACCACCTCAAAGTACAAAGTACCTCACCTCACTATCTCAAAGTACAAAGTACCTCACAGCACTACCTCAAAGTACAAAGTTCCTCACTGCACTACCTCCAAGTACAAAGTACCTCACCACACTACATCAAAGTTCAAAGTTCCTCACCACACTCCCTCAAAGTACAAATTACCTCACTGCACTACCTCAAAGTTCAAAGTTTCTCACCGCACAACCTCAAAGTACGAAATACCTCACCGCACTACCTCAAAGAACAAAGTTCCTCACAGCACCACCTCAAAGTACAAAGTACCTCATCTCACTATCTCAAAATACAAAGTACCTCACAGCACTACCTCAAAGTACAAAGTTCCTCACTGCACTACCTCAAAGTACAAAATACCTCACTGCACTACCTCCAAGTACATAGCACTTCACTGCACTACCTCAAAGTACAAAGTACCTCACCGCACAACCTCAAAGTACAAATTTCCTCATTGCACCACCTCAAAGTACAAAATACCTCACCGCACTAACTCAAAGTATAAAATAGTTCACTGCACTACCTCAAAGTACAAAGTACCTCACCGCACCACCTCAAATTACAAATGTACATCACAAGCACTACCTCAAAGTACAAATTTCCACACCGCACTACCTCAAAGTACAAAGTGCCTCACTCTACTACCTCCAAGTACAAAGTACCTCACCACAATACATCAAAGTACAAAGTACCTCACTGCACTACCTCAAAGTACAAAGTTCCTCACTGCACTACCTCCAAGTACATAGCACTTTACTGCACTACCTCAAAGTACAAAGTTCCTCGCCGCACTAGCTCAAAGTACAAAGTTCCTCACTGCACTACCTCAAAGTACAAAGTTCCTCACTGCACTACCTCAAAGTACAAATTACCTCACTGCACTACCTCAAAGTTCAAAGATTCTCACCGCACAACCTCAAAGTACGAAATACCTCACCGCACTACCTCAAAGAACAAAGTTCCTCACAGCACCACCTCAAAGTACAAAGTACCTCATCTCACTATCTCAAAGTACAAAGTACCTCACAGCACTACCTCAAAGTACAAAGTTCCTCACTGCACTACCTCCAAGTACAAAGTTCCTCACCACACTCCCTCAAAGTACAAAGTACCTCACTGCACTACCTCAAAGTTCAAAGTTTCTCACCGCACAACCTCAAAGTACGAAATACCTCACCGCACCACCTCAAAGAACAAAGTTCCTCACAGCACCACCTCAAAGTACAAAGTACCTCATCTCACTATCTCAAAGTACAAAGTACCTCACAGCACTACCTCAAAGTACAAAATACCTCACTGCACTACCTCCAAGTACATAGCACTTCACTGCACTACCTCAAAGTACAAAGTACCTCACCGCACAACCTCAAAGTACAAAGTACCTCATTGCACCACCTCAAAGTAAAAAATACCTCACCGCACTAACTCAAAGTATAAAATAGTTCACTGCACTACCTCAAAGTACAAAGTACCTCACCGCACCACCTCAAATTACAAATGTACATCACAAGCACTACCTCAAAGTACAAATTTCCACACCGCACTACCTCAAAGTAAAAAGTGCCTCACTCTACTACCTCAAAGTACAAAGTACCTCACCACACTACATCAAAGTACAAAGTTCCTCACCACACTCCCTCAAAGTACAAAGTACCTCACTGCACTACCTCAAAGTACAAAGTTTCTCACCGCACAACCTCAAAGTACGAAATACCTCACCGCACCACCTCAAAGAACAAAGTTCCTCACAGCACCACCTCAAAGTACAAAGTACCTCATCTCACTATGTCAAAGTACAAAGTACCTCACAGCACTACCTCAAAGTACAAAGTTCCTCACTGCACTACCTCCAAGTACATAGCACCTCACTGCACTACCTCAAAGTACAAAGTTCCTCGCCGCACTAGCTCAAAGTACAAAGTTCCTCACTGCACTACCTCAAAGTACACGGTTCCTCACCACAGCACCTCAATGTACAAGGTTCCTCACCGCAGTACATCAATGTACAGAATACCTCATTGCACTGCCTGAAAGCACAAAGTTCCTCACCTCTCCACCTCAAAGTGCCAAGCTCCTCACCACACGACCTCAAAATACAAAGTACCTCACTCTACTACCTCAAAGTACAAAGTTCCTCACTGCACCACCTCAAAGTACAAAATACCTCACCGCACTAACTCAAAGTATAAAATAGTTCACTGCACTACCTCAAAGTACAAAGTACCTCACCGCACCACCTCAAATTACAAATGTACATCACAAGCACTACCTCAAAGTACAAATTTCCGCACCGCACTCCTCAAAGTACAAAGTGCCTCACTCTACTACCTCAAAGTACAAAGTACCTCACCACACTACATCAAAGTACAAAGTTCCTCACCACACTCCCTCAAAGTACAAAGTACCTCACCGCACAACCTCAAAGTTCAAACTTCCTCACCGCACCACCTCAAAGTACAAAGTACCTCACTGCACTACCTCAAAGTTCAAAGTTTCTCACCGCACAACCTCAAAGTACGAAATACCTCACCGCACAACCTCAAAGAACAAACTTCCTCACAGCACCACCTCAAAGTACAAAGTACCTCACCTCACTATCTCAAAGTATAAAATAGTTCACTGCACTACCTCAAAGTACAAAGTACCTCATTGCACCACCTCAAAGTACAAAATACCTCACCGCACTAACTCAAAGTATAAAATAGTTCACTGCACTACCTCAAAGTACAAAGTACCTCACCGCACCACCTCAAATTACAAATGTACATCACAAGCACTACCTCAAAGTACAAATTTCCACACCGCACTACCTCAAAGTACAAAGTGCCTCACTCTACTACCTCAAAGTACAAAGTACCTCACCACACTACATCAAAGTACAAAGTTCCTCACCACACTCCCTCAAAGTACAAAGTACCTCACTGCACTACCTCAAAGTTCAAAGTTTCTCACCGCACAACCTCAAAGTACGAAATACCTCACCGCACCACCTCAAAGAACAAAGTTCCTCACAGCACCACCTCAAAGTACAAAGTACCTCATCTCACTATCTCAAAGTACAAAGTACCTCACAGCACTACCTCAAAGTACAAAGTTCCTCACTGCACTACCTCCAAGTTCATAGCACTTCACTGCACTACCTCAAAGTACAAAGTTCCTCGCCGCACTAGCTCAAAGTACAAAGTTCCTCACTGCACTACCTCAAAGTACACGGTTCCTCACCACACCACCTCAATGTACAAGGTTCCTCACCGCAGTACATCAATGTACAGA
This sequence comes from Mobula birostris, assembly GCF_030028105.1. NCBI lineage: Eukaryota > Metazoa > Chordata > Chondrichthyes > Myliobatiformes > Myliobatidae > Mobula > Mobula birostris. The sequence goes on from NW_027274397.1 coordinate 18,765, forward strand.
ATACCTCATTGCACTGCCTGAAAGCACAAAGTTCCTCACCTCTCCACCTCAAAGTGCCAAGCTCCTCACCACACGACCTCAAAATACAAAGTACCTCACTCTACTACCTCAAAGTACAAAGTTCCTCACTGCACCACCTCAAAGTACAAAATACCTCACCGCACTAACTCAAAGTATAAAATAGTTCACTGCACTACCTCAAAGTACAAAGTACCTCACCGCACCACCTCAAATTACAAATGTACATCACAAGCACTACCTCAAAGTACAAATTTCCGCACCGCACTACCTCAAAGTACAAAGTGCCTCACTCTACTACCTCAAAGTACAAAGTACCTCACCACGCTACATCAAAGTACAAAGTTCCTCACCACACTCCCTCAAAGTACAAAGTACCTCACTGCACTACCTCAAAGTTCAAAGTTTCTCACCGCACAACCTCAAAGTACGAAATACCTCACCGCACAACCTCAAAGAACAAAGTTCCTCACAGCACCACCGCAAAGTACAAAGTACCTCACCTCAATATCTCAAAGTACAAAGTACCTCACAGCACTACCTCAAAGTACAAAGTTCCTCACTGCACTACCTCCAAGTACAAAGTACCTCACCACACTACATCAAAGTTCAAAGTTCCTCACCACACTCCCTCAAAGTACAAATTACCTCACTGCACTACCTCAAAGTTCAAAGTTTCTCACCGCACAACCTCAAAGTACGAAATACCTCACCGCACTACCTCAAAGAACAAAGTTCCTCACAGCACCACCTCAAAGTACAAAGTACCTCATCTCACTATCTCAAAGTACAAAGTACCTCACAGCACTACCTCAAAGTACAAAGTTCCTCACTGCACTACCTCCAAGTACAAAGTTCCTCACCACACTCCTTCAAAGTACAAAGTACCTCACTGCACTACCTCAAAGTTCAAAGTTTCTCACCGCACAACCTCAAAGTACGAAATACCTCACCGCACCACCTCAAAGAACAAAGTTCCTCACAGCACCACCTCAAAGTACAAAGTACCTCATCTCACTATGTCAAAGTACAAAGTACCTCACAGCACTACCTCAAAGTACAAAGTTCCTCACTGCACTACCTCCAAGTACATAGCACCTCACTGCACTACCTCAAAGTACAAAGTTCCTCGCCGCACTAGCTCAAAGTACAAAGTTCCTCACTGCACTACCTCAAAGTACACGGTTCCTCACCACAGCACCTCAATGTACAAGGTTCCTCACCGCAGTACATCAATGTACAGAATACCTCATTGCACTGCCTGAAAGCACAAAGTTCCTCACCTCTCCACCTCAAAGTGCCAAGCTCCTCACCACACGACCTCAAAATACAAAGTACCTCACTCTACTACCTCAAAGTACAAAGTTCCTCACTGCACCACCTCAAAGTACAAAATACCTCACCGCACTAACTCAAAGTATAAAATAGTTCACTGCACTACCTCAAAGTACAAAGTATCTCACCGCACCACCTCAAATTACAAATGTACATCACAAGCACTACCTCAAAGTACAAATTTCCGCACCGCACTCCTCAAAGTACAAAGTGCCTCACTCTACTACCTCAAAGTACAAAGTACCTCACCACACTACATCAAAGTACAAAGTTCCTCACCACACTCCCTCAAAGTACAAAGTACCTCACCGCACAACCTCAAAGTTCAAACTTCCTCACCGCACCACCTCAAAGTACAAAGTACCTCACTGCACTACCTCAAAGTTCAAAGTTTCTCACCGCACAACCTCAAAGTACGAAATACCTCACCGCACAACCTCAAAGAACAAACTTCCTCACAGCACCACCTCAAAGTACAAAGTACCTCACCTCACTATCTCAAAGTATAAAATAGTTCACTGCACTACCTCAAAGTACAAAGTACCTCATTGCACCACCTCAAAGTACAAAATACCTCACCGCACTAACTCAAAGTATAAAATAGTTCACTGCACTACCTCAAAGTACAAAGTACCTCACCGCACCACCTCAAATTACAAATGTACATCACAAGCACTACCTCAAAGTACAAATTTCCACACCGCACTACCTCAAAGTACAAAGTGCCTCACTCTACTACCTCAAAGTACAAAGTACCTCACCACACTACATCAAAGTACAAAGTTCCTCACCACACTCCCTCAAAGTACAAAGTACCTCACTGCACTTCCTCAAAGTTCAAAGTTTCTCACCGCACAACCTCAAAGTACGAAATACCTCACCGCACCACCTCAAAGAACAAAGTTCCTCACAGCACCACCTCAAAGTACAAAGTACCTCATCTCACTATCTCAAAGTACAAAGTACCTCACAGCACTACCTCAAAGTACAAAGTTCCTCACTGCACTACCTCCAAGTTCATAGCACTTCACTGCACTACCTCAAAGTACAAAGTTCCTCGCCGCACTAGCTCAAAGTACAAAGTTCCTCACTGCACTACCTCAAAGTACACGGTTCCTCACCACACCACCTCAATGTACAAGGTTCCTCACCGCAGTACATCAATGTACAGAATACCTCATTGCACTGCCTGAAAGCACAAAGTTCCTCACCTCTCCACCTCAAAGTGCCAAGCTCCTCACCACACGACCTCAAAATACAAAGTACCTCACTCTACTACCTCAAAGTACAAAGTTCCTCACTGCACCACCTCAAAGTACAAAATACCTCACCGCACTAACTCAAAGTATAAAATAGTTCACTGCACTACCTCAAAGTACAAAGTACCTCACCGCACCACCTCAAATTACAAATGTACATCACAAGCACTACCTCAAAGTACAAATTTCCGCACCGCACTACCTCAAAGTACAAAGTGCCTCACTCTACTACCTCAAAGTACAAAGTACCTCACCACGCTACATCAAAGTACAAAGTTCCTCACCACACTCCCTCAAAGTACAAAGTACCTCACTGCACTACCTCAAAGTTCAAAGTTTCTCACCGCACAACCTCAAAGTACGAAATACCTCACCGCACAACCTCAAAGAACAAAGTTCCTCACAGCACCACCGCAAAGTACAAAGTACCTCACCTCAATATCTCAAAGTACAAAGTACCTCACAGCACTACCTCAAAGTACAAAGTTCCTCACTGCACTACCTCCAAGTACAAAGTACCTCACCACACTACATCAAAGTTCAAAGTTCCTCACCACACTCCCTCAAAGTACAAATTACCTCACTGCACTACCTGAAAGTTCAAAGTTTCTCACCGCACAACCTCAAAGTACGAAATACCTCACCGCACTACCTCAAAGAACAAAGTTCCTCACAGCACCACCTCAAAGTACAAAGTACCTCATCTCACTATCTCAAAGTACAAATTACCTCACAGCACTACCTCAAAGTACAAAGTTCCTCACTGCACTACCTCCAAGTACAAAGTTCCTCACCACACTCCTTCAAAGTACAAAGTACCTCACTGCACTACCTCAAAGTTCAAAGTTTCTCACCGCACAACCTCAAAGTACGAAATACCTCACCGCACCACCTCAAAGAACAAAGTTCCTCACAGCACCACCTCAAAGTACAAACTACCTCATCTCACTATCTCAAAGTACAAAGTACCTCACAGCACTACCTCAAAGTACAAAATACCTCACTGCACTACCTCCAAGTACATAGCACTTCACTGCACTACCTCAAAGTACAAAGTACCTCACCGCACAACCTCAAAGTACAAATTTCCTCATTGCACCACCTCAAAGTACAAAATACCTCACCGCACTAACTCAAAGTATAAAATAGTTCACTGCACTACCTCAAAGTACAAAGTACCTCACCGCACCACCTCAAATTACAAATGTACATCACAAGCACTACCTCAAAGTACAAATTTCCACACCGCACTACCTCAAAGTACAAAGTGCCTCACTCTACTACCTCCAAGTACAAAGTACCTCACCACAATACATCAAAGTACAAAGTACCTCACTGCACTACCTCAAAGTACAAATTTCCTCACTGCACTACCTCCAAGTACATAGCACTTCACTGCACTACCTCAAAGTACAAAGTTCCTCGCCGCACTAGCTCAAAGTACAAAGTTCCTCACTGCACTACCTCAAAGTACACGGTTCCTCACCACAGCACCTCAATGTACAAGGTTCCTCACCGCAGTACATCAATGTACAGAATACCTCATTGCACTGCCTGAAAGCACAAAGTTCCTCACCTCTCCACCTCAAAGTGCCAAGCTCCTCACCACACGACCTCAAAATACAAAGTACCTCACTCTACTACCTCAAAGTACAAAGTTCCTCACTGCACCACCTCAAAGTACAAAATACCTCACCGCACTAACTCAGAGTATAAAATAGTTCACTGCACTACCTCAAAGTACAAAGTACCTCACCGCACCACCTCAAATTACAAATGTACATCACAAGCACTACCTCAAAGTACAAATTTCCGCACCGCACTACCTCAAAGTACAAAGTGCCTCACTCTACTACCTCAAAGTACAAAGTACCTCACCACGCTACATCAAAGTACAAAGTTCCTCACCACACTCCCTCAAAGTACAAAGTACCTCACTGCACTACCTCAAAGTTCAAAGTTTCTCACCGCACAACCTCAAAGTACGAAATACCTCACCGCACAACCTCAAAGAACAAAGTTCCTCACAGCACCACCGCAAAGTACAAAGTACCTCACCTCAATATCTCAAAGTACAAAGTACCTCACAGCACTACCTCAAAGTACAAAGTTCCTCACTGCACTACCTCCAAGTACAAAGTACCTCACCACACTACCTCCAAGTACAAAGTTCCTCACCACACTCCTTCAAAGTACAAAGTACCTCACTGCACTACCTCAAAGTTCAAAGTTTCTCACCGCACAACCTCAAAGTACGAAATACCTCACCGCACCACCTCAAAGAACAAAGTTCCTCACAGCACCACCTTAAAGTACAAAGTACCTCATCTCACTATGTCAAAGTACAAAGTACCTCACAGCACTACCTCAAAGTACAAAGTTCCTCACTGCACTACCTCCAAGTACATAGCACCTCACTGCACTACCTCAAAGTACAAAGTTCCTCGCCGCACTAGCTCAAAGTACAAAGTTCCTCACTGCACTACCTCAAAGTACACGGTTCCTCACCACAGCACCTCAATGTACAAGGTTCCTCACCGCAGTACATCAATGTACAGAATACCTCATTGCACTGCCTGAAAGCACAAAGTTCCTCACCTCTCCACCTCAAAGTGCCAAGCTCCTCACCACACGACCTCAAAATACAAAGTACCTCACTCTACTACCTCAAAGTACAAAGTTCCTCACTGCACCACCTCAAAGTACAAAATACCTCACCGCACTAACTCAAAGTATAAAATAGTTCACTGCACTACCTCAAAGTACAAAGTACCTCACCGCACCACCTCAAATTACAAATGTACATCACAAGCACTACCTCAAAGTACAAATTTCCGCACCGCACTCCTCAAAGTACAAAGTGCCTCACTCTACTACCTCAAAGTACAAAGTACCTCACCACACTACATCAAAGTACAAAGTTCCTCACCACACTCCCTCAAAGTACAAAGTACCTCACCGCACAACCTCAAAGTTCAAACTTCCTCACCGCACCACCTCAAAGTACAAAGTACCTCACTGCACTACCTCAAAGTTCAAAGTTTCTCACCGCACAACCTCAAAGTACGAAATACCTCACCGCACAACCTCAAAGAACAAACTTCCTCACAGCACCACCTCAAAGTACAAAGTACCTCACCTCACTATCTCAAAGTATAAAATAGTTCACTGCACTACCTCAAAGTACAAAGTACCTCATTGCACCACCTCAAAGTACAAAATACCTCACCGCACTAACTCAAAGTATAAAATAGTTCACTGCACTACCTCAAAGTACAAAGTACCTCACCGCACCACCTCAAATTACAAATGTACATCACAAGCACTACCTCAAAGTACAAATTTCCACACCGCACTACCTCAAAGTACAAAGTGCCTCACTCTACTACCTCAAAGTACAAAGTACCTCACCACACTACATCAAAGTACAAAGTTCCTCACCACACTCCCTCAAAGTACAAAGTACCTCACTGCACTACCTCAAAGTTCAAAGTTTCTCACCGCACAACCTCAAAGTACGAAATACCTCACCGCACCACCTCAAAGAACAAAGTTCCTCACAGCACCACCTCAAAGTACAAAGTACCTCATCTCACTATCTCAAAGTACAAAGTACCTCACAGCACTACCTCAAAGTACAAAGTTCCTCACTGCACTACCTCCAAGTTCATAGCACTTCACTGCACTACCTCAAAGTACAAAGTTCCTCGCCGCACTAGCTCAAAGTACAAAGTTCCTCACTGCACTACCTCAAAGTACACGGTTCCTCACCACACCACCTCAATGTACAAGGTTCCTCACCGCAGTACATCAATGTACAGAATACCTCATTGCACTGCCTGAAAGCACAAAGTTCCTCACCTCTCCACCTCAAAGTGCCAAGCTCCTCACCACACGACCTCAAAATACAAAGTACCTCACTCTACTACCTCAAAGTACAAAGTTCCTCACTGCACCACCTCAAAGTACAAAATACCTCACCGCACTAACTCAAAGTATAAAATAGTTCACTGCACTACCTCAAAGTACAAAGTACCTCACCGCACCACCTCAAATTACAAATGTACATCACAAGCACTACCTCAAAGTACAAATTTCCGCACCGCACTACCTCAAAGTACAAAGTGCCTCACTCTACTACCTCAAAGTACAAAGTACCTCACCACGCTACATCAAAGTACAAAGTTCCTCACCACACTCCCTCAAAGTACAAAGTACCTCACTGCACTACCTCAAAGTTCAAAGTTTCTCACCGCACAACCTCAAAGTACGAAATACCTCACCGCACAACCTCAAAGAACAAAGTTCCTCACAGCACCACCGCAAAGTACAAAGTACCTCACCTCAATATCTCAAAGTACAAAGTACCTCACAGCACTACCTCAAAGTACAAAGTTCCTCACTGCACTACCTCCAAGTACAAAGTACCTCACCACACTACATCAAAGTTCAAAGTTCCTCACCACACTCCCTCAAAGTACAAATTACCTCACTGCACTACCTCAAAGTTCAAAGTTTCTCACCGCACAACCTCAAAGTACGAAATACCTCACCGCACTACCTCAAAGAACAAAGTTCCTCACAGCACCACCTCAAAGTACAAAGTACCTCATCTCACTATCTCAAAGTACAAATTACCTCACAGCACTACCTCAAAGTACAAAGTTCCTCACTGCACTACCTCCAAGTACAAAGTTCCTCACCACACTCCTTCAAAGTACAAAGTACCTCACTGCACTACCTCAAAGTTCAAAGTTTCTCACCGCACAACCTCAAAGTACGAAATACCTCACCGCACCACCTCAAAGAACAAAGTTCCTCACAGCACCACCTCAAAGTACAAACTACCTCATCTCACTATCTCAAAGTACAAAGTACCTCACAGCACTACCTCAAAGTACAAAATACCTCACTGCACTACCTCCAAGTACATAGCACTTCACTGCACTACCTCAAAGTACAAAGTACCTCACCGCACAACCTCAAAGTACAAATTTCCTCATTGCACCACCTCAAAGTACAAAATACCTCACCGCACTAACTCAAAGTACAAAATAGTTCACTGCACTACCTCAAAGTACAAAGTACCTCACCGCACCACCTCAAATTACAAATGTACATCACAAGCACTACCTCAAAGTACAAATTTCCACACCGCACTACCTCAAAGTACAAAGTACCTCACCGCACAACCTCAAAGTTCAAACTTCCTCACCGCACCACCTCAAAGTACAAAGTACCTCACTGCACTACCTCAAAGTTCAAAGTTTCTCACCGCACAACCTCAAAGTACGAAATGCCTCACCGCACAACCTCAAAGAACAAAGTTCCTCACAGCACCACCTCAAAGTACAAAGTACCTCATCTCACTATCTCAAAGTACAAAGTACCTCACAGCACTACCACAAAGTACAAAGTTCCTCACTGCACTACCTCCAAGTACAAAGTACCTCACCACAATACATCAAAGTACAAAGTACCTCACTGCACTACCTCAAAGTACAAAGTTCCTCACTGCACTACCTCCAAGTACATAGCACTTTACTGCACTACCTCAAAGTACAAAGTTCCTCGCCGCACTAGCTCAAAGTACAAAGTTCCTCACTGCACTACCTCAAAGTACAAAGTTCCTCACTGCACTACCTCAAAGTACAAATTACCTCACTGCACTACCTCAAAGTTCAAAGTTTCTCACCGCACAACCTCAAAGTACGAAATACCTCACCGCACTACCTCAAAGAACAAAGTTCCTCACAGCACCACCTCAAAGTACAAAGTACCTCATCTCACTATCTCAAAGTACAAAGTACCTCACAGCACTACCTCAAAGTACAAAGTTCCTCACTGCACTACCTCCAAGCACAAAGTTCCTCACCACACTCCCTCAAAGTACAAACTACCTCACTGCACTACCTCAAAGTTCAAAGTTTCTCACCGCACAACCTCAAAGTACGAAATACCTCACCGCACCACCTCAAAGAACAAAGTTCCTCACAGCACCACCTCAAAGTACAAAGTTCCTCATCTCACTATCTCAAAGTACAAAGTACCTCACAGCACTACCTCAAAGTACAAAATACCTCACTGCACTACCTCCAAGTACATAGCACTTCACTGCACTACCTCAAAGTACAAAGTACCTCACCGCACAACCTCAAAGTACAAAGTACCTCATTGCACCACCTCAAAGTACAAAATACCTCACCGCACTAACTCAAAGTATAAAATAGTTCACTGCACTACCTCAAAGTACAAAGTACCTCAGCGCACCACCTCAAATTACAAATGTACATCACAAGCACTACCTCAAAGTACAAATTTCCACACCGCACTACCTCAAAGTACAAAGTGCCTCACTCTACTACCTCAAAGTACAAAGTACCTCACCACACTACATCAAAGTACAAAGTTCCTCACCACACTCCCTCAAAGTACAAAGTACCTCACTGCACTACCTCAAAGTACAAAGTTTCTCACCGCACAACCTCAAAGTACGAAATACCTCACCGCACCACCTCAAAGAACAAAGTTCCTCACAGCACCACCTCAAAGTACAAAGTACCTCATCTCACTATCTCAAAGTATAAAGTACCTCACAGCACTACCTCAAAGTACAAAGTTCCTCACTGCACTACCTCCAAGTACATAGCACTTCACTGCACTACCTCAAAGTACAAAGTTCCTCGCCGCACTAGCTCAAAGTACAAAGTTCCTCACTGCACTACCTCAAAGTACACGGTTCCTCACCACAGCACCTCAATGTACAAGGTTCCTCACCGCAGTACATCAATGTACAGAATACCTCATTACACTGCCTGAAAGCACAAAGTTCCTTACCTCTCCACCTCAAAGTGCCAAGCTCCTCACCACACGACCTCAAAATACAAAGTACCTCACTCTACTACCTCAAAGTACAAAGTTCCTCACTGCACCACCTCAAAGTACAAAATACCTCACCGCACTAACTCAAAGTATAAAAGAGTTCACTGCACTACCTCAAAGTACAAAGTACCTCACCGCACCACCTCAAATTACAAATGTACATCACAAGCACTACCTCAAAGTACAAATTTCCGCACCGCACTCCTCAAAGTACAAAGTACCTCACCTCAATATCTCAAAGTACAAAGTACCTCACAGCACTACCTCAAAGTACAAAGTTCCTCACTGCACTACCTCCAAGTACAAAGTACCTCACCACACTACATCAAAGTTCAAAGTTCCTCACCACACTCCCTCAAAGTACAAATTACCTCACTGCACTACCTCAAAGTTCAAAGTTTCTCACCGCACAACCTCAAAGTACGAAATACCTCACCGCACTACCTCAAAGAACAAAGTTCCTCACAGCACCACCTCAAAGTACAAAGTACCTCATCTCACTATCTCAAAGTACAAAGTACCTCACAGCACTACCTCAATGTACAAAGTTCCTCACTGCACTACCTCCAAGTACAAAGTTCCTCACCACACTCCTTCAAAGTACAAAGTACCTCACTGCACTACCTCAAAGTTCAAAGTTTCTCACCGCACAACCTCAAAGTACGAAATACCTCACCGCACCACCTCAAAGAACAAAGTTCCTCACAGCACCACCTCAAAGTACAAAGTACCTCATCTCACTATGTCAAAGTACAAAGTACCTCACAGCACTACCTCAAAGTACAAAGTTCCTCACTGCACTACCTCCAAGTACATAGCACCTCACTGCACTACCTCAAAGTACAAAGTTCCTCGCCGCACTAGCTCAAAGTACAAAGTTCCTCACTGCCCTACCTCAAAGTACACGGTTCCTCACCACAGCACCTCAATGTACAAGGTTCCTCACCGCAGTACATCAATGTACAGAATACCTCATTGCACTGCCTGAAAGCACAAAGTTCCTCACCTCTCCACCTCAAAGTGCCAAGCTCCTCACCACACGACCTCAAAATACAAAGTACCTCACTCTACTACCTCAAAGTACAAAGTTCCTCACTGCACCACCTCAAAGTACAAAATACCTCACCGCACTAACTCAAAGTATAAAATAGTTCACTGCACTACCTCAAAGTACAAAGTACCTCACCGCACCACCTCAAATTACAAATGTACATCACAAGCACTACCTCAAAGTACAAATTTCCGCACCGCACTCCTCAAAGTACAAAGTGCCTCACTCTACTACCTCAAAGTACAAAGTACCTCACCACACTACATCAAAGTACAAAGTTCCTCACCACACTCCCTCAAAGTACAAAGTACCTCACCGCACAACCTCAAAGTTCAAACTTCCTCACCGCACCACCTCAAAGTACAAAGTACCTCACTGCACTACCTCAAAGTTCAAAGTTTCTCACCGCACAACCTCAAAGTACGAAATACCTCACCGCACAACCTCAAAGAACAAACTTCCTCACAGCACCACCTCAAAGTACAAAGTACCTCACCTCACTATCTCAAAGTATAAAATAGTTCACTGCACTACCTCAAAGTACAAAGTACCTCATTGCACCACCTCAAAGTACAAAATACCTCACCGCACTAACTCAAAGTATAAAATAGTTCACTGCACTACCTCAAAGTACAAAGTACCTCACCGCACCACCTCAAATTACAAATGTACATCACAAGCACTACCTCAAAGTACAAATTTCCACACCGCACTACCTCAAAGTACAAAGTGCCTCACTCTACTACCTCAAAGTACAAAGTACCTCACCACACTACATCAAAGTACAAAGTTCCTCACCACACTCCCTCAAAGTACAAAGTACCTCACTGCACTACCTCAAAGTTCAAAGTTTCTCACCGCACAACCTCAAAGTACGAAATACCTCACCGCACCACCTCAAAGAACAAAGTTCCTCACAGCACCACCTCAAAGTACAAAGTACCTCATCTCACTATCTCAAAGTACAAAGTACCTCACAGCACTACCTCAAAGTACAAAGTTCCTCACTGCACTACCTCCAAGTTCATAGCACTTCACTGCACTACCTCAAAGTACAAAGTTCCTCGCCGCACTAGCTCAAAGTACAAAGTTCCTCACTGCACTACCTCAAAGTACACGGTTCCTCACCACACCACCTCAATGTACAAGGTTCCTCACCGCAGTACATCAATGTACAGAATACCTCATTGCACTGCCTGAAAGCACAAAGTTCCTCACCTCTCCACCTCAAAGTGCCAAGCTCCTCACCACACGACCTCAAAATACAAAGTACCTCACTCTACTACCTCAAAGTACAAAGTTCCTCACTGCACCACCTCAAAGTACAAAATACCTCACCGCACTAACTCAAAGTATAAAATAGTTCACTGCACTACCTCAAAGTACAAAGTACCTCACCGCACCACCTCAAATTACAAATGTACATCACAAGCACTACCTCAAAGTACAAATTTCCGCACCGCACTACCTCAAAGTACAAAGTGCCTCACTCTACTACCTCAAAGTACAAAGTACCTCACCACGCTACATCAAAGTACAAAGTTCCTCACCACACTCCCTCAAAGTACAAAGTACCTCACTGCACTACCTCAAAGTTCAAAGTTTCTCACCGCACAACCTCAAAGTACGAAATACCTCACCGCACAACCTCAAAGAACAAAGTTCCTCACAGCACCACCGCAAAGTACAAAGTACCTCACCTCAATATCTCAAAGTACAAAGTACCTCACAGCACTACCTCAAAGTACAAAGTTCCTCACTGCACTACCTCCAAGTACAAAGTACCTCACCACACTACATCAAAGTTCAAAGTTCCTCACCACACTCCCTCAAAGTACAAATTACCTCACTGCACTACCTCAAAGTTCAAAGTTTCTCACCGCACAACCTCAAAGTACGAAATACCTCACCGCACTACCTCAAAGAACAAAGTTCCTCACAGCACCACCTCAAAGTACAAAGTACCTCATCTCACTATCTCAAAGTACAAATTACCTCACAGCACTACCTCAAAGTACAAAGTTCCTCACTGCACTACCTCCAAGTACAAAGTTCCTCACCACACTCCTTCAAAGTACAAAGTACCTCACTGCACTACCTCAAAGTTCAAAGTTTCTCACCGCACAACCTCAAAGTACGAAATACCTCACCGCACCACCTCAAAGAACAAAGTTCCTCACAGCACCACCTCAAAGTACAAACTACCTCATCTCACTATCTCAAAGTACAAAGTACCTCACAGCACTACCTCAAAGTACAAAATACCTCACTGCACTACCTCCAAGTACATAGCACTTCACTGCACTACCTCAAAGTACAAAGTACCTCACCGCACAACCTCAAAGTACAAATTTCCTCATTGCACCACCTCAAAGTACAAAATACCTCACCGCACTAACTCAAAGTATAAAATAGTTCACTGCACTACCTCAAAGTACAAAGTACCTCACCGCACCACCTCAAATTACAAATGTACATCACAAGCACTACCTCAAAGTACAAATTTCCACACCGCACTACCTCAAAGTACAAAGTGCCTCACTCTACTACCTCCAAGTACAAAGTACCTCACCACAATACATCAAAGTACAAAGTACCTCACTGCACTACCTCAAAGTACAAAGTTCCTCACTGCACTACCTCCAAGTACATAGCACTTCACTGCACTACCTCAAAGTACAAAGTTCCTCGCCGCACTAGCTCAAAGTACAAAGTTCCTCACTGCACTACCTCAAAGTACACGGTTCCTCACCACAGCACCTCAATGTACAAGGTTCCTCACCGCAGTACATCAATGTACAGAATACCTCATTGCACTGCCTGAAAGCACAAAGTTCCTCACCTCTCCACCTCAAAGTGCCAAGCTCCTCACCACACGACCTCAAAATACAAAGTACCTCACTCTACTACCTCAAAGTACAAAGTTCCTCACTGCACCACCTCAAAGTACAAAATACCTCACCGCACTAACTCAGAGTATAAAATAGTTCACTGCACTACCTCAAAGTACAAAGCACCTCACCGCACCACCTCAAATTACAAATGTACATCACAAGCACTACCTCAAAGTACAAATTTCCGCACCGCACTACCTCAAAGTACAAAGTGCCTCACTCTACTACCTCAAAGTACACAGTACCTCACCACACTACATCAAAGTACAAAGTTCCTCACCACACTCCCTCAAAGTACAAAGTACCTCACCGCACAACCTCAAAGTTCAAACTTCCTCACCGCACCACCTCAAAGTACAAAGTACCTCTATGCACTACCTCAAAGTTCAAAGTTTCTCACCGCACAACCTCAAAGTACGAAATGCCTCACCGCACAACCTCAAAGAACAAAGTTCCTCACAGCACCACCTCAAAGTACAAAGTACCTCATCTCACTATCTCAAAGTACAAAGTACCTCACAGCACTACCACAAAGTACAAAGTTCCTCACTGCACTACCTCCAAGTACAAAGTACCTCACCACAATACATCAAAGTACAAAGTACCTCACTGCACTACCTCAAAGTACAAAGTTCCTCACTGCACTACCTCCAAGTACATAGCACTTTACTGCACTACCTCAAAGTACAAAGTTCCTCGCCGCACTAGCTCAAAGTACAAAGTTCCTCACTGCACTACCTCAAAGTACAAAGTTCCTCACTGCACTACCTCAAAGTACAAATTACCTCACTGCACTACCTCAAAGTTCAAAGTTTCTCACCGCACAACCTCAAAGTACGAAATACCTCACCGCACTACCTCAAAGAACAAAGTTCCTCACAGCACCACCTCAAAGTACAAAGTACCTCATCTCACTATCTCAAAGTACAAAGTACCTCACAGCACTACCTCAAAGTACAAAGTTCCTCACTGCACTACCTCCAAGCACAAAGTTCCTCACCACACTCCCTCAAAGTACAAACTACCTCACTGCACTACCTCAAAGTTCAAAGTTTCTCACCGCACAACCTCAAAGTACGAAATACCTCACCGCACCACCTCAAAGAACAAAGTTCCTCACAGCACCACCTCAAAGTACAAAGTTCCTCATCTCACTATCTCAAAGTACAAAGTACCTCACAGCACTACCTCAAAGTACAAAATACCTCACTGCACTACCTCCAAGTACATAGCACTTCACTGCACTACCTCAAAGTACAAAGTACCTCACCGCACAACCTCAAAGTACAAAGTACCTCATTGCACCACCTCAAAGTACAAAATACCTCACCGCACTAACTCAAAGTATAAAATAGTTCACTGCACTACCTCAAAGTACAAAGTACCTCAGCGCACCACCTCAAATTACAAATGTACATCACAAGCACTACCTCAAAGTACAAATTTCCACACCGCACTACCTCAAAGTACAAAGTGCCTCACTCTACTACCTCAAAGTACAAAGTACCTCACCACACTACATCAAAGTACAAAGTTCCTCACCACACTCCCTCAAAGTACAAAGTACCTCACTGCACTACCTCAAAGTAAAAAGTTTCTCACCGCACAACCTCAAAGTACGAAATACCTCACCGCACCACCTCAAAGAACAAAGTTCCTCACAGCACCACCTCAAAGTACAAAGTACCTCATCTCACTATCTCAAAGTATAAAGTACCTCACAGCACTACCTCAAAGTACAAAGTTCCTCACTGCACTACCTCCAAGTACATAGCACTTCACTGCACTACCTCAAAGTACAAAGTTCCTCGCCGCACTAGCTCAAAGTACAAAGTTCCTCACTGCACTACCTCAAAGTACACGGTTCCTCACCACAGCACCTCAATGTACAAGGTTCCTCACCGCAGTACATCAATGTACAGAATACCTCATTACACTGCCTGAAAGCACAAAGTTCCTTACCTCTCCACCTCAAAGTGCCAAACTCCTCACCACACGACCTCAAAATACAAAGTACCTCACTCTACTACCTCAAAGTACAAAGTTCCTCACTGCACCACCTCAAAGTACAAAATACCTCACCGCACTAACTCAAAGTATAAAAGAGTTCACTGCACTACCTCAAAGTACAAAGTACCTCACCGCACCACCTCAAATTACAAATGTACATCACAAGCACTACCTCAAAGTACAAATTTCCGCACCGCACTCCTCAAAGTACAAAGTGCCTCACTCTACTACCTCAAAGTACAAAGTACCTCACCACACTACATCAAAGTACGAAGTTCCTCACCACACTCCCTCAAAGTACAAGGTACCTCACCGCACAACCTCAAAGTTCAAACTTCCTCACCGCACCACCTCAAAGTACAAAGTACCTCACTGCACTACCTCAAAGTTCAAAGTTTCTCACCGCACAACCTCAAAGTACGAAATACCTCACCGCACAACCTCAAAGAACAAAGTTCCTCACAGCACCACCTCAAAGTACAAAGTACCTCACCTCACTATCTCAAACTACAAAGTACCTCACAGCACTACCTCAAAGTACAAAGTTCCTCACTGCACTACCTCCAAGTACAAAGTACCTCACCACACTACATCAAAGTTCAAAGTTCCTCACCACACTCCCTCAAAGTACAAATTACCTCACTGCACTACCTCAAAGTTCAAAGTTTCTCACCGCACAACCTCAAAGTACGAAATACCTCACCGCACTACCTCAAAGAACAAAGTTCCTCACAGCACCACCTCAAAGTACAAAGTACCTCATCTCACTATCTCAAAGTACAAAGTACCTCACAGCACTACCTCAAAGTACAAAGTTCCTCACTGCACTACCTCCAAGTACAAAGTTCCTCACCACACTCCCTCAAAGTACAAAGTACCTCAGTGCACTACCTCAAAGTTCAAAGTTTCTCACCGCACAACCTCAAAGTACGAAATACCTCACCGCACCTCCTCAAAGAACAAAGTTCCTCACAGCACCACCTCAAAGTACAAAGTACCTCATCTCACTATCTCAAAGTACAAAGTACCTCACAGCACTACCTCAAAGTACAAAATACCTCACTGCACTACCTCCAAGTACATAGCACTTCACTGCACTACCTCAAAGTACAAAGTTCCTCGCCGCACTAGCTCAAAGTACAAAGTTCCTCACTGCACTACCTCAAAGTACACGGTTCCTCACCACAGCACCTCAATGTACAAGGTTCCTCACCGCAGTACATCAATGTACAGAATACCTCATTGCACTGCCTGAAAGCACAAAGTTCCTCACCTCTCCACCTCAAAGTGCCAAGCTCCTCACCACACAACCTCAAAATACAAAGTACCTCACTCTACTACCTCAAAGTACAAAGTTCCTCACTGCACCACCTCAAAGTACAAAATACCTCACCGCACTAACTCAAAGTATAAAATAGTTCACTGCACTACCTCAAAGTACAAAGTACCTCACCGCACCACCTCAAATTACAAATGTACATCACAAGCACTACCTCAAAGTACAAATTTCCGCACCGCACTACCTCAAAGTACAAAGTGCCTCACTCTACTACCTCAAAGTACAAAGTACCTCACCACACTACATCAAAGTACAAAGTTCCTCACCACACTCCCTCAAAGTACAAAGTACCTCACCGCAAAACCTCAAAGTTCAAACTTCCTCACCGCACCACCTCAAAGTACAAAGTACCTCACTGCACTACCTCAAAGTTCAAAGTTTCTCACCGCACAACCTCAAAGTACGAAATACCTCACCGCACAACCTCAAAGAACAAAGTTCCTCACAGCACCACCTCAAAGTACAAAGTACCTCATCTCACTATCTCAAAGTACAAAGTACCTCACAGCACTACCTCAAAGTACAAAGTTCCTCACTGCACTACCTCCAAGTACAAAGTACCTCACCACAATACATCAAAGTACAAAGTACCTCACTGCACTACCTCAAAGTACAAAGTTCCTCACTGCACTACCTCCAAGTACATAGCACTTTACTGCACTACCTCAAAGTACAAAGTTCCTCGCCGCACTAGCTCAAAGTACAAAGTTACTCACTGCACTACCTCAAAGTACAAAGTTCCTCACTGCACTACCTCAAAGTACAAATTACCTCACTGCACTACCTCAAAGTTCAAAGTTTCTCACCGCACAACCTCAAAGTACGAAATACCTCACCGCACTACCTCAAAGAACAAAGTTCCTCACAGCACCACCTCAAAGTACAAAGTACCTCATCTCACTATCTCAAAGTACAAAGTACCTCACAGCACTACCTCAAAGTACAAAGTTCCTCACTGCACTACCTCCAAGTACAAAGTTCCTCACCACACTCCCTCAAAGTACAAAGTACCTCACTGCACTACCTCAAAGTTCAAAGTTTCTCACCGCACAACCTCAAAGTACGAAATACCTCACCGCACCACCTCAAAGAACAAAGTTCCTCACAGCACCACCTCAAAGTACAAAGTACCTCATCTCACTATCTCAAAGTACAAAGTACCTCACAGCACAACCTCAAAGTACGAAATACCTCACCGCACCACCTCAAAGAACAAAGTTCCTCACAGCACCACCTCAAAGTACAAAGTACCTCATCTCACTATCTCAAAGTACAAAGTACCTCACAGCACTACCTCAAAGTACAAAGTTCCTCACTGCACTACCTCCAAGTACATAGCACTTCACTGCACTACCTCAAAGTACAAAGTTCCTCGCCGCACTAGCTCAAAGTACAAAGTTCCTCACTGCACTACCTCAAAGTACACGGTTCCTCACCACAGCACCTCAATGTAGAAGGTTCCTCACCGCAGTACATCAATGTACAGAATACCTCATTGCACTGCCTGAAAGCACAAAGTTCCTCACCTCTCCACCTCAAAGTGCCAAGCTCCTCACCACACGACCTCAAAATACAAAGTACCTCACTCTACTACCTCAAAGAACAAAGTTCCTCACTGCACCACCTCAAAGTACAAAGTACCTCACCGCACCACCTCAAATTACAAATGTACATCACAAGCACTACCTCAAAGTACAAATTTCCGCACCGCACTACCTCAAAGTACAAAGTGCCTCACTCTACTACCTCAAAGTACAAAGTTCCTCACCACACTACATCAAAGTACAAAGTTCCTCACCACACTCCCTCAAAGTACAAAGTACCTCACCGCAAAACCTCAAATTTCAAACTTCCTCACCGCACCACCTCAAAGTACAAAGTACCTCACTGCACTACCTCAAAGTTCACAGTTTCTCACCGCACAACCTCAAAGTACGAAATACCTCACCGCACAACCTCAAAGAACAAAGTTCCTCACAGCACCACCTCAAAGTACAAAGTACCTCATCTCACTATCTCAAAGTACAAAGTACCTCACAGCACTTCCTCAAAGTACAAAGTTCCTCACTGCACTACCTCCAAGTACAAAGTACCTCACCACAATACATCAAAGTACAAAGTACCTCACTGCACTACCTCAAAGTACAAAGTTCCTCACTGCACTACCTCCAAGTACATAGCACTTTACTGCACTACCTCAAAGTACAAAGTTCCTCGCCGCACTAGCTCAAAGTACAAAGTTCCTCACTGCACTACCTCAAAGTACAAAGTTCCTCACTGCACTACCTCAAAGTACAAAGTACCTCACCGCACCACCTCAAAGTACAAAATACCTCACCGCACTAACTCAAAGTATAAAATAGTTCACTGCACTACCTCAAAGTACAAAGTACCTCACCGCACCACCTCAAATTACAAATGTACATCACAAGCACTACCTCAAAGTACAAATTTCCACATCGCACTACCTCAAAGTACAAAGTGCCTCACTCTACTACCTCAAAGTACAAAGTACCTCACCACACTACATCAAAGTACAAAGTACCTCACTGCACTACCTCAAAGTTCAAAGTTTCTCACCGCACAACCTCATAGTACGAAATACCTCACCGCACCACCTCAAAGAACAAAGTTCCTCACAGCACCACCTCAAAGTACAAAGTACCTCACCACACTACATCAAAGTACAAAGTTCCTCACCACACTCCCTCAAAGTACAAAGTACCTCACCGTACAACCTCAAGTTCAAACTTCCTCACCGCACCACCTCAAAGTACAAAGTACCTCACTGCGCTACCTCAAAGTTCAAAGTATCTCACCGCACAACCTCAAAGTACAAAGTACCTCACCGCACAACCTCAATATACAAGCTTCCTCACCGCACTACCACAAAGAAAAATGTTCTTCACCGCACCACCTCAAAGTACAAAGTACCTCACCGCACCACCTCAAAGTACAATGTTCCTCACCGCACCACCTCAAAGTACAATGTTCTTCACTGCACTACCTCAAGGTAAAAAATAACTCACGGCACTACCTCAAAGTACAAAGTGACTCACTCTACTAATTCAAAGTACAAAGTAACTCACCGCACTAACTCAAGGTACGACGTTCCGCACCACACTACCTCAATGTACAAAGTACCTCATTGCACTACCTCAAACTACAAGTACCTCACCGCACTACCTCAAAGTACAAAGTGTCTCACTCTACTACCTCAAAGTACAAAGTACCTCCGCGCACTACCTCAAACTACAAAGCTCTTCAACGCACTACCTCAAAGAAAAAAGTTCCTCACCGCAACACCTCAAAGTACAAAGTTCCTCACCGCACCACGACAAAGAACAAAGTTCCTCACTGCACAACCTCAAAGAAAAAAGTTCCTCACCGCACAACCTCAAAGTACAAAGTACCTCACCGCACCACATCAAAGTACAATGTTCCTCATTGCACTACCTCAAAGTACAAAGTAACTCACAACATACCTCAAAGTACATACTGCCTCACTCTACTAACTCAAAGTAGAAAGTAACTCACCGCACTATCTCAAAGTACAAACTTCCGCACCGCACTACCTCAAAGTACAAAGTACTTCACTGCACTACCTCAAACTACAAAGTACCACACCGCACTACCTCAAAGTACAAAGTACCTCACAGCACTACCTCAAAGTACAAAGTTCCTCACTGCATTACCTCCAAGTACATAGCACTTCACTGCACCACCTCAAAGTACAAAGTTCCTCGCCGCACTAGCTCAAAGTACAAAGTTCCTCACTCTACTACCTCAAAGTAAAAAGTTCCTCACCGCAGTACATCAATGTACAGAATACCTCATTGCACTGCCTGAAAGCACAAAGTTCCTCACCTCTCCACCTCAAAGTGCCAAGCTCCTCACCACACGACCTCAAAATACAAAGTACCTCACTCTACTACCTCAAAGTACAAAGTTCCTCACTGCACCACCTCAAAGTACAAAAATACCTCACCGCCCTAACTCAAAGTATAAAATAGTTCACTGCACTACCTCCAAGTACAAAGTACCTCACCACAATACATCAAAGTACAAAGTACCTCACTGCACTACCTCAAAGTACATAGCACTTTACTGCACTACCTCAAAGTACAAAGTTCCTCGCCGCACTAGCTCAAAGTACAAAGTTCCTCACTGCACTACCTCAAAGTACAAAGTTCCTCACTGCACTACCTCAAAGTTCAAAGTTTCTCACCGCACAACCTCAAAGTACGAAATACCTCACCGCACTACCTCAAAGAACAAAGTTCCTCACAGCACCACCTCAAAGTACAAAGTACCTCACAGCACTACCTCAAAGTACAAAGTTCCTCACTGCACTACCTCAAAGTACAAAGTTCCTCACTGCACTACCTCAAAGTACAAAGTACCTCACCGCACCACCTCAAAGTACAAAATACCTCACCGCACTAACTCAAAGTATAAAATAGTTCACTGCACTACCTCAAAGTACAAAGTACCTCACCGCACCACCTCAAATTACAAATGTACATCACAAGCACTACCTCAAAGTACAAATTTCCACATCGCACTACCTCAAAGTACAAAGTGCCTCACTCTACTACCTCAAAGTACAAAGTACCTCACCACACTACATCAAAGTACAAAGTACCTCACTGCACTACCTCAAAGTTCAAAGTTTCTCACCGCACAACCTCATAGTACGAAATACCTCACCGCACCACCTCAAAGAACAAAGTTCCTCACAGCACCACCTCAAAGTACAAAGTACCTCACCACACTACATCAAAGTACAAAGTTCCTCACCACACTCCCTCAAAGTACAAAGTACCTCACCGCACAACCTCAAAGTTCAAACTTCCTCACCGCACCACCTCAAAGTACAAAGTACCTCACTGCACTACCTCAAAGTTCAAAGTTTCTCACCGCACAACCTCAAAGTACGAAATACCTCACCGCACAACCTCAATGAACAAAGATCCTCACCGCACCACCTCAACGTACAAAATACCTCACTCACCGCCTGAAAGTACAAAGTACCTCACTGCGCTACCTCAAAGTTCAAAGTATCTCACCGCACAACCTCAAAGTACAAAGTACCTCACCGCACAACCTCAATGTACAAGCTTCCTCACCGCACTACCACAAAGAAAAATGTTCTTCACCGCACCACCTCAAAGTACAAAGTACCTCACCGCACCACCTCAAAGTACAATGTTCCTCACCGCACCACCTCAAAGTACAATGTTCTTCACTGCACTACCTCAAGGTAAAAAATAACTCACGGCACTACCTCAAAGTACAAAGTGACTCACTCTACTAATTCAAAGTACAAAGTAACTCACCGCACTAACTCAAGGTACGACGTTCCGCACCACACTACCTCAATGTACAAAGTACCTCATTGCACTACCTCAAACTACAAAGTGCCTCACCGCACTACCTCAAAGTACAAAGTGTCTCACTCTACTACCTCAAAGTACAAAGTACCTCCGCGCACTACCTCAAACTACAAAGCTCTTCAACGCACTACCTCAAAGAAAAAAGTTCCTCACCGCAACACCTCAAAGTACAAAGTTCCTCACCGCACCACGACAAAGAACAAAGTTCCTCACTGCACAACCTCAAAGAAAAAAGTTCCTCACCGCACAACCTCAAAGTACAAAGTACCTCACCGCACCACATCAAAGTACAATGTTCCTCATTGCACTACCTCAAAGTACAAAGTAACTCACAACATACCTCAAAGTACAAACTGCCTCACTCTACTAACTCAAAGTAGAAAGTAACTCACCGCACATTCTCAAAGTACAAACATCCGCACCGCACTACCTCAAAGTACAAAGTACTTCACTGCACTACCTCAAACTACAAAGTACCACACCGCACTACCTCAAAGTACAAAGTACCTCACAGCACTACCTCAAAGTACAAAGTTCCTCACTGCATTACCTCCAAGTACATAGCACTTCACTGCACCACCTCAAAGTACAAAGTTCCTCGCCGCACTAGCTCAAAGTACAAAGTTCCTCACTCTACTACCTCAAAGTACAAAGTACCTCACCGCACCACCTCAAAGTACACGGCTCCTCACCACACCACCTCAATGTACAAGGTTCCTCACCGCAGTACATCAATGTACAGAATACCTCATTGCACTGCCTTAAAGCACAAAGTTCCTCACCTCTCCACCTCAAAGTGCCAAGCTCCTCACCACACGACCTCAAAATACAAAGTACCTCACTCTACTACCTCAAAGTACAAAGTTCCTCACTGCACCACCTCAAAGTACAAAATACCTCACCGCCCTAACTCAAAGTATAAAATAGTTCACTGCACTACCTCCAAGTACAAAGTACCTCACCACAATACATCAAAGTACAAAGTACCTCACTGCACTACCTCAAAGTACATAGCACTTTACTGCACTACCTCAAAGTACAAAGTTCCTCGCCGCACTAGCTCAAAGTACAAAGTTCCTCACTGCACTACCTCAAAGTACAAAGTTCCTCACTGCACTACCTCAAAGTTCAAAGTTTCTCACCGCACAACCTCAAAGTACGAAATACCTCACCGCACTACCTCAAAGAACAAAGTTCCTCACAGCACCACCTCAAAGTACAAAGTACCTCACCTCACTATCTCAAAGTACAAAGTACCTCACAGCACTACCTCAAAGTACAAAGTTCATCACTGCTCTACCTCCAAGTACAAAGTTCCTCACCACACTACATCAAAGTTCAAAGTTCCTCACCACACTCCCTCAAAGTACAAATTACCTCACTGCACTACCTCAAAGTACAAAGTAACTCTCCGCACTACCTCAAAGTACAAAGTGCCTCACTCTGGTAACTCAAAGTAGACAGTAACTCACCACACTAACTCAAAGTACAAACTTCCGCACCGCACTACCTCAAAGTACAAAGTACCTCACTGCACTACCTCAAACTACAAAGTACCTCACCGCACAACCTCAAAGTACAAAGTACCTCATTGCACCACCTCAAAGTACAAAATACCTCACCGCACTAACTCAAAATATAAAATAGTTCACTGCACTACCTCAAAGTACAAAGTACCTCACCGCACCACCTCAAATTACAAATGTACATCACAAGCACTACCTCAAAGTACAAATTTCCGCACCGCACTCCTCAAAGTACAAAGTGCCTCACTCTGCTACCTCAAAGTACAAAGTACCTCACCACACTACATCAAAGTACAAAGTTCCTCACCACACTCCCTCAAAGTACAAAGTACCTCACCGCACAACCTCAAAGTTCAAACTTCCTCACCGCACCACCTCAAAGTACAAAGTACCTCACTGCACTACCTCAAAGTTCAAAGTTTCTCACCGCACAACCTCAAAGTACGAAATACCTCACCGCACAACCTCAAAGAACAAAGTTCCTCACAGCACCACCTCAAAGTACAAAGTACCTCACCTCACTATCTCAAAGTACAAAGTACCTCACAGCACTACCTCAAAGTACAAAGTTCCTCACTGCACTACCTCCAAGTACAAAGTACCTCACCACACTACATCAAAGTTCAAAGTTCCTCACCACACTCCCTCAAAGTACAAAATACCTCACCGCACTACCTCAAAGTACAAAATACCTCTCTGCACTATCTCAAAGTACAAAGTTCCTCACTGCACCACCTCAAAGTACAAAGTACCTTACCGCACTACCACAAACTACAAATTTCCTTACCGTACTACCTCAAAATACAAAGTACCTCACTGCACTACCTCAGTATAAGACACTTCACTGCTCTTCCTCGAAGTACAACGTTCCTCACCACACTACCTTAAAGTACAAGTTACATCACCGCATTACCTCAAAGTACAAAGTTCCTCACCACACTACCTCAAAGAAAAAAGCTCCTCATCGCACCTCCTCAAAGAGCAAAGTCCCTCACCGTACTACTTCAAAGTACAAAGTTCCTCACCGCACTACCTCAAAGTACAAAGTTCCTCACCACAATACCTCAAAGAGCAAAGTCCCACAACGTACGACTTCAAAGTACAAAACACCTCACTCTACTACCTCAAATACAAAGTACCTCACCGCACTACCTCAAAGTACACAGTGCTTCACTCTACTACCTCAAAGTACAAAATACCTCACCGCACTGCCTGAAATTACAAAGTTCCTCACAGCACCACATCAAAGTACAAAGTATCTCACCTCACTACATCAAAGTACAAAGTACCTCACTGCACTACCTCAAAGTACAAATTTCCTCACTGCACTACCTCCAAGTACATAGCACTTCACAGCACTACCTCAAATTACAAAGTTCCTCGCCACACTACCTCAAAATACAAATTTCCTCACTGCACTACCTCAAAGTACAAAGTTCCTCACCACACTACCTCAAAATACAAAGTATCTCACCGCACAACCTCAAAGTACAAAATACTTCTCCGCACTACATCAATGTACAAAGTTCCTCACCGCACCACCTCAACGTACAAAATACATCACTCACTACCCCAAAGTACAAAGTTCCTCACCACACCACCTCAACATACAAAATACCTCACTGCACTACCTCAAAGTACAAAATACCTCACTGCACTATCTCAAAGTACAAAGTTCCTCACCGCACCACCTCAACGTACAAAATACATCACTCACTACCCCAAAGTACAAAGTTCCTCACCACACCACCTCAACATACAAAATACCTCACTGCACTACCTCAAAATACAAAGTACCTCACTGCACTACCTCAAAGTATAAGACACTTCACTGCTCTTCCTCGAAGTACAACGTTCTTACCGCACTACCCTCAAAGTACAAAGGTCCTCACCACAATACCTCAAAGAGCAAAGTCCCTAACCGCTCTACCTCAAATTACAAGTTACATCACCGCATTACCTCAAAGCACAAAGTTCCTCACCGCACCACCTCAAAAAAAAAACTCCTCACCGCACCACCTCAAAGAGCAAAGTCCCTCACCGTGCTACCTCAAAGTACAAAGTTCCTCACCGCACTACCTCAAAGTACAAAGTTCCTCACCACAATACCTCAAAGAGCAAAGTCCCACAAAGCACTACCTCAAATTACAAGATACATCACCGCATTACCTCAAAGTACAAAGTTCCTCACTCTACTACCTCATGTACAAAGTTCCTCACCGCACCACCTCAAAGTACAAAGTACCACACTCAATAACTCAAAGTACAAAGTACCTCACCGCACCACCTCAAAGTACAAAGTTCCACACCGCTGTACTTCAAAGTACAAATTCCTCACCGCACTACCTCAAAGTACAAAGTACCTCACCACACAACCACAAAATACAAAGTACCTCAATCTACCACCTCAAGGTACAAAGTTCCTCACCGCACCACCTCAAAGTACAAAATACCTCACCGCACTACATCAAAGTAGAAAATACCTCACTGCACTACCTCAAAGTACAAAGTTCCTCACCGCACCACCTCAAAGTACAAAGTATCTCACCGCCACACCTCAAAGTACAAAGTACCTCACCTCACTACCTCAAAGTAAAAGTACCTCACTGCACTACCTCAAAGTACAAAGTTCCTCGCCGCACTACCTCAAAGTACAAAGTGCCTCACCGCTGTACCTCAAAGTACAAAGTTCCTCACCGCAGTACATCAATGTACAAAATACCTCATCACACTGCCTGAAAGTACAAAGTTCTCACCTTTCCACCTCAAAGTAGAAAGCTCCTCACCACACGACCTCAAAATACAAATAATTCACACTACTACTTCAAAGTACAAAGTTCTTCACCGCACCACCTCCAAAGTACAAAATACCTCACTGCACTACCTCAAAGTACAAAATACCTCTCCGCACTATCTCAATGTACAAAGTTCCTCACCGTACCACCTCAACGCACAAAACACTTCACTCACTAACTCAAACTACAAAGTACCTCACTGCACTACCTCAAAGCACAAAGTACCTCACCGCGCAACTTCAAAGTACGAATTACCTCACCGCACCACCTCAAAGTACAAAGTTCCTAACAGCACCACTTCAAAGTATAAAGTACCTCACCTCACTACCTCAAAGTACAAAGTACTTCACTGCACTACCTCAAAGTGCAAAGTTCCTCGCCACACTACTCAAAGTACAAAGTTCCTCACTGCACTACCTCAAAGTACAAAGTTCCTCACCACACTACCTCAAAGTACAAGATACCTTACCGCTCCTCCTCAAACTACAAACTTCCTCACCACTCTACCTCAATGTACAAAGTACCTCACCACACGATCTCAAAATACAAAGCACCTCACTCTACTACCTCAAGGTACAAATTTCCTCACCGCACCACCTCAAAGTACAAAATACCTCCCGCACCACCTCAAAGTACAAAGTACCTCACTGCACTACCTCAAAGTTCAAAGTTTCTCACCGCACAACCTCAAAGTACGAAATACCTCACCGCACAACCTCAAAGAACAAAGTTCCTCACAGCACCACCTCAAACTACAAAGTACCTCACAACACTACCTCAAAGTACAAAGTTCCTCACTGCACTACCTCCAAGTACAAAGTACCTCACCACACTACATCAAAGTTCAAAGTTCCTCACCACACTCCCTCAAAGTACAAATTACCTCACTGCACTACCTCAAAGTTCAAAGTTTCTCACCGCACAACCTCAAAGTACGAAATACCTCACCGCACTACCTCAAAGAACAAAGTTCCTCACAGCACCACCTCAAAGTACAAAGTACCTCATCTCACTATCTCAAAGTACAAAGTACCTCACAGCACCACCTCAAAGTACAAAGTTCCTCACTGCACTACCTCCAAGTACAAAGTTCCTCACCACACTCCCTCAAAGTACAAAGTACCTCACTGCCACTACCTCAAAGTTCAAAGTTTCTCACCGCACAACCTCAAAGTACGAAATACCTCACCGCACCTCCTCAAAGAACAAAGTTCCTCACAGCACCACCTCAAAGTACAAAGTAACCTCATCTCACTATCTCAAAGTACAAAGTACCTCACAGCACTACCTCAAAGTACAAAATACCTCACTGCACTACCTCCAAGTACATAGCACTTCACTGCACTACCTCAAAGTACAAAGTTCCTCGCCGCACTAGCTCAAAGTACAAAGTTCCTCACTGCACTACCTCAAAGTACACGGTTCCTCACCACAGCACCTCAATGTACAAGGTTCCTCACCGCAGTACATCAATCTACAGAATACCTCATTGCACTGCCTGAAAGCACAAAGTTCCTCACCTCTCCACCTCAAAGTGCCAAGCTCCTCACCACACGACCTCAAAATACAAAGTACCTCACTCTACTACCTCAAAGTACAAAGTTCCTCACTGCACCACCTCAAAGTACAAAATACCTCACCGCACTAACTCAAAGTATAAAATAGTTCACTGCACTACCTCAAAGTACAAAGTACCTCACCGCACCACCTCAAATTACAAATGTACATCACAAGCACTACCTCAAAGTACAAATTTCCGCACCGCACTACCTCAAAGTACAAAGTGCCTCACTCTACTACCTCAAAGTACAAAGTACCTCACCACACTACATCAAAGTACAAAGTTCCTCACCACACTCCCTCAAAGTACAAAGTACCTCACCGCAAAACCTCAAAGTTCAAACTTCCTCACCGCACCACCTCAAAGTACAAAGTACCTCACTGCACTACCTCAAAGTTCAAAGTTTCTCACCGCACAACCTCAAAGTACGAAATACCTCACCGCACAACCTCAAAGAACAAAGTTCCTCACAGCACCACCTCAAAGTACAAAGTACCTCATCTCACTATCTCAAAGTACAAAGTACCTCACAGCACTACCTCAAAGTACAAAGTTCCTCACTGCACTACCTCCAAGTACAAAGTACCTCACCACAATACATCAAAGTACAAAGTACCTCACTGCACTACCTCAAAGTACAAAGTTCCTCACTGCACTACCTCCAAGTACATAGCACTTTACTGCACTACCTCAAAGTACAAAGTTCCTCGCCGCACTAGCTCAAAGTACAAAGTTACTCACTGCACTACCTCAAAGTACAAAGTTCCTCACTGCACTACCTCAAAGTACAAATTACCTCACTGCACTACCTCAAAGTTCAAAGTTTCTCACCGCACAACCTCAAAGTACGAAATACCTCACCGCACTACCTCAAAGAACAAAGTTCCTCACAGCACCACCTCAAAGTACAAAGTACCTCATCTCACTATCTCAAAGTACAAAGTACCTCACAGCACTACCTCAAAGTACAAAGTTCCTCACTGCACTACCTCCAAGTACAAAGTTCCTCACCACACTCTCTCAAAGTACAAAGTACCTCACGGCACTACCTCAAAGTTCAAAGTTTCTCACCGCACAACCTCAAAGTACGAAATACCTCACCGCACCACCTCAAAGAACAAAGTTCCTCACAGCACCACCTCAAAGTACAAAGTACCTCATCTCACTATCTCAAAGTACAAAGTACCTCACAGCACAACCTCAAAGTACGAAATACCTCACCGCACCACCTCAAAGAACAAAGTTCCTCACAGCACCACCTCAAAGTACAAAGTACCTCATCTCACTATCTCAAAGTACAAAGTACCTCACAGCACTACCTCAAAGTACAAAGTTCCTCACTGCACTACCTCCAAGTACATAGCACTTCACTGCACTACCTCAAAGTACAAAGTTCCTCGCCGCACTAGCTCAAAGTACAAAGTTCCTCACTGCACTACCTCAAAGTACAAAGTTCCTCACTGCACTACCTCAAAGTACACGGTTCCTCACCACAGCACCTCAATGTACAAGGTTCCTCACCGCAGTACATCAATCTACAGAATACCTCATTGCACTGCCTGAAAGCACAAAGTTCCTCACCTCTCCACCTCAAAGTGCCAAGCTCCTCACCACACGACCTCAAAATACAAAGTACCTCACTCTACTACCTCAAAGTACAAAGTTCCTCACTGCACCACCTCAAAGTACAAAATACCTCACCGCACTAACTCAAAGTATAAAATAGTTCACTGCACTACCTCAAAGTACAAAGTACCTCACCGCACCACCTCAAATTACAAATGTACATCACAAGCACTACCTCAAAGTACAAATTTCCGCACCGCACTACCTCAAAGTACAAAGTGCCTCACTCTACTACCTCAAAGTACAAAGTACCTCACCACACTACATCAAAGTACAAAGTTCCTCACCACACTCCCTCAAAGTACAAAGTACCTCACCACAAAACCTCAAAGTTCAAACTTCCTCACCGCACAACCTCAAAGTACGAAATACCTCACCGCACAACCTCAAAGAACAAAGTTCCTCACAGCACCACCTCAAAGTACAAAGTACCTCATCTCACTATCTCAAAGTACAAAGTACCTCACAGCACTACCTCAAAGTACAAAGTTCCTCACTGCACTACCTCCAAGTACAAAGTACCTCACCACAATACATCAAAGTACAAAGTACCTCACTGCACTACCTCAAAGTAAAAGTTCCTCACTGCACTACCTCCAAGTACATAGCACTTTACTGCACTACCTCAAAGTACAAAGTTCCTCGCCGCACTAGCTCAAAGTGCAAAGTTACTCACTGCACTACCTCAAAGTACAAAGTTCCTCACTGCACTACCTCAAAGTACAAATTACCTCACTGCACTACCTCAAAGTTCAAAGTTTCTCACCGCACAACCTCAAAGTACGAAATACCTCACCGCACTACCTCAAAGAACAAAGTTCCTCACAGCACCACCTCAAAGTACAAAGTACCTCATCTCACTATCTCAAAGTACAAAGTACCTCCCAGCACTACCTCAAAGTACAAAGTTCCTCACTGCACTACCTCCAAGTACAAAGTTCCTCACCACACTCCCTCAAAGTACAAAGTACCTCACTGCACTACCTCAAAGTTCAAAGTTTCTCACCGCACAACCTCAAAGTACGAAATACCTCACCGCACCACCTCAAAGAACAAAGTTCCTCACAGCACCACCTCAAAGTACAAAGTACCTCGTCTCACTATCTCAAAGTACAAAGTACCTCACAGCACAACCTCAAAGTACGAAATACCTCACCGCACCACCTCAAAGAACAAAGTTCCTCACAGCACCACCTCAAAGTACAAAGTACCTCATCTCACTATCTCAAAGTACAAAGTACCTCACAGCACTACCTCAAAGTACAAAGTTCCTCACTGCACTACCTCCAAGTACATAGCACTTCACTGCACTACCTCAAAGTACAAAGTTCCTCGCCGCACTAGCTCAAAGTACAAAGTTCCTCACTGCACTACCTCAAAGTACACGGTTCCTCACCACAGCACCTCAATGTAGAAGGTTCCTCACCGCAGTACATCAATGTACAGAATACCTCATTGCACTGCCTGAAAGCACAAAGTTCCTCACCTCTCCACCTCAAAGTGCCAAGCTCCTCACCACACGACCTCAAAATACAAAGTACCTCACTCTACTACCTCAAAGTACAAAGTTCCTCACTGCACCACCTCAAAGTACAAAGTACCTCACCGCACCACCTCAAATTACAAATGTACATCACAAGCACTACCTCAAAGTACAAATTTCCGCACCGCACTACCTCAAAGTACAAAGTGCCTCACTCTACTACCTCAAAGTACAAAGTACCTCACCACACTACATCAAAGTACAAAGTTCCTCACCACACTCCCTCAAAGTACAAAGTACCTCACCGCAAAACCTCAAAGTTCAAACTTCCTCACCGCACCACCTCAAAGTACAAAGTACCTCACTGCACTACCTCAAAGTTCAAAGTTTCTCACCGCACAACCTCAAAGTACGAAATACCTCACCGCACAACCTCAAAGAACAAAGTTCCTCACAGCACCACCTCAAAGTACAAAGTACCTCCTCTCACTATCTCAAAGTACAAAGTACCTCACAGCACTACCTCAAAGTACAAAGTTCCTCACTGCACTACCTCCAAGTACAAAGTACCTCACCACAATACATGAAAGTACAAAGTACCTCACTGCACTACCTCAAAGTACAAAGTTCCTCACTGCACTACCTCCAAGTACATAGCACTTTACTGCACCACCTCAAAGTACAAAATACCTCACCGCACTAACTCAAAGTATAAAATAGTTCACTGCACTACCTCAAAGTACAAAGTACCTCACCGCACCACCTCAAATTACAAATGTACATCACAAGCACTACCTCAAAGTACAAATTTCCGCACCGCACTACCTCAAAGTACACAGTGCCTCACTCTACTACCTCAAAGTACAAAGTACCTCACCACACTACATCAAAGTACAAAGTTCCTCACCACACTCCCTCAAAGTACAAAGTACCTCACCACAAAACCTCAAAGTTCAAACTTCCTCAACGCACAACCTCAAAGTACGAAATACCTCACCGCACAACCTCAAAGAACAAAGTTCCTCACAGCACCACCTCAAAGTACAAAGTACCTCATCTCACTATCTCAAAGTACAAAGTACCTCACAGCACTACCTCAAAGTACAAAGTTCCTCACTGCACTACCTCCAAGTACAAAGTACCTCACCACAATACATCAAA
The DNA here is from genome assembly GCF_030028105.1 of Mobula birostris. Taxonomy (NCBI): domain Eukaryota; kingdom Metazoa; phylum Chordata; class Chondrichthyes; order Myliobatiformes; family Myliobatidae; genus Mobula; species Mobula birostris. The sequence goes on from NW_027274397.1 coordinate 51,101, forward strand.
GTACAAAGTACCTCACTGCACTACCTCAAAGTAAAAGTTCCTCACTGCACTACCTCCAAGTACATAGCACTTTACTGCACTACCTCAAAGTACAAAGTTCCTCGCCGCACTAGCTCAAAGTACAAAGTTACTCACTGCACTACCTCAAAGTACAAAGTTCCTCACTGCACTACCTCAAAGTACAAATTACCTCACTGCACTACCTCAAAGTTCAAAGTTTCTCACCGCACAACCTCAAAGTACGAAATACCTCACCGCACTACCTCAAAGAACAAAGTTCCTCACAGCACCACCTCAAAGTACAAAGTACCTCATCTCACTATCTCAAAGTACAAAGTACCTCCCAGCACTACCTCAAAGTACAAAGTTCCTCACTGCACTACCTCCAAGTACAAAGTTCCTCACCACACTCCCTCAAAGTACAAAGTACCTCACTGCACTACCTCAAAGTTCAAAGTTTCTCACCGCACAACCTCAAAGTACGAAATACCTCACCGCACCACCTCAAAGAACAAAGTTCCTCACAGCACCACCTCAAAGTACAAAGTACCTCGTCTCACTATCTCAAAGTACAAAGTACCTCACAGCACAACCTCAAAGTACGAAATACCTCACCGCACCACCTCAAAGAACAAAGTTCCTCACAGCACCACCTCAAAGTACAAAGTACCTCATCTCACTATCTCAAAGTACAAAGTACCTCACAGCACTACCTCAAAGTACAAAGTTCCTCACTGCACTACCTCCAAGTACATAGCACTTCACTGCACTACCTCAAAGTACAAAGTTCCTCGCCGCACTAGCTCAAAGTACAAAGTTCCTCACTGCACTACCTCAAAGTACACGGTTCCTCACCACAGCACCTCAATGTAGAAGGTTCCTCACCGCAGTACATCAATGTACAGAATACCTCATTGCACTGCCTGAAAGCACAAAGTTCCTCACCTCTCCACCTCAAAGTGCCAAGCTCCTCACCACACGACCTCAAAATACAAAGTACCTCACTCTACTACCTCAAAGTACAAAGTTCCTCACTGCACCACCTCAAAGTACAAAGTACCTCACCGCACCACCTCAAATTACAAATGTACATCACAAGCACTACCTCAAAGTACAAATTTCCGCACCGCACTACCTCAAAGTACAAAGTGCCTCACTCTACTACCTCAAAGTACAAAGTACCTCACCACACTACATCAAAGTACAAAGTTCCTCACCACACTCCCTCAAAGTACAAAGTACCTCACCGCAAAACCTCAAAGTTCAAACTTCCTCACCGCACCACCTCAAAGTACAAAGTACCTCACTGCACTACCTCAAAGTTCAAAGTTTCTCACCGCACAACCTCAAAGTACGAAATACCTCACCGCACAACCTCAAAGAACAAAGTTCCTCACAGCACCACCTCAAAGTACAAAGTACCTCATCTCACTATCTCAAAGTACAAAGTACCTCACAGCACTACCTCAAAGTACAAAGTTCCTCACTGCACTACCTCCAAGTACAAAGTACCTCACCACAATACATCAAAGTACAAAGTACCTCACTGCACTACCTCAAAGTACAAAGTTCCTCACTGCACTACCTCCAAGTACATAGCACTTTACTGCACTACCTCAAAGTACAAAGTTCCTCGCCGCACTAGCTCAAAGTACAAAGTTACTCACTGCACTACCTCAAAGTACAAAGTTCCTCACTGCACTACCTCAAAGTACAAATTACCTCACTGCACTACCTCAAAGTTCAAAGTTTCTCACCGCACAACCTCAAAGTACGAAATACCTCACCGCACTACCTCAAAGAACAAAGTTCCTCACAGCACCAGCTCAAAGTACAAAGTACCTCATCTCACTATCTCAAAGTACAAAGTACCTCACAGCACTACCTCAAAGTACAAAGTTCCTCACTGCACTACCTCCAAGTACAAAGTTCCTCACCACACTCCCTCAAAGTACAAAGTACCTCACTGCACTACCTCAAAGTTCAAAGTTTCTCACCGCACAACCTCAAAGTACGAAATACCTCACCGCACCACCTCAAAGAACAAAGTTCCTCACAGCACCACCTCAAAGTACAAAGTACCTCATCTCACTATCTCAAAGTACAAAGTACCTCACAGCACTACCTCAAAGTACAAAATACCTCACTGCACTACCTCCAAGTACATAGCACTTCACTGCACTACCTCAAAGTACAAAGTACCTCACCGCACAACCTCAAAGTACAAAGTACCTCATTGCACCACCTCAAAGTACAAAATACCTCACCGCACTAACTCAAAGTATAAAATAGTTCACTGCACTACCTCAAAGTACAAAGTACCTCACCGCACCACCTCAAATTACAAATGTACATCACAAGCACTACCTCAAAGTACAAATTTCCACACCGCACTACCTCAAAGTACAAAGTGCCTCACTCTACTACCTCAAAGTACAAAGTACCTCACCACACTACATCAAAGTACAAAGTTCCTCACCACACTCCCTCAAAGTACAAAGTACCTCACTGCACTACCTCAAAGTACAAAGTTTCTCACCGCACAACCTCAAAGTACGAAATACCTCACCGCACCACCTCAAAGAACAAAGTTCCTCACAGCACCACCTCAAAGTACAAAGTACCTCATCTCACTATCTCAAAGTACAAAGTACCTCACAGCACTACCTCAAAGTACAAAGTTCCTCACTGCACTACCTCCAAGTACATAGCACTTCACTGCACTACCTCAAAGTACAAAGTTCCTCGCCGCACTAGTTCAAAGTACAAAGTTCCTCACTGCACTACCTCAAAGTACACGGTTCCTCACCACAGCACCTCAATGTACAAGGTTCCTCACCGCAGTACATCAATGTACAGAATACCTCATTGCACTGCCTGAAAGCACAAAGTTCCTCACCTCTCCACCTCAAAGTGCCAAGCTCCTCACCACACGACCTCAAAATACAAAGTACCTCACTCTACTACCTCAAAGTACAAAGTTCCTCACTGCACCACCTCAAAGTACAAAATACCTCACCGCACTAACTCAAAGTATAAAATAGTTCACTGCACTACCTCAAAGTACAAAGTACCTCACCGCACCACCTCAAATTACAAATGTACATCACAAGCACTACCTCAAAGTTCAAATTTCCACACCGCACTACCTCAAGGTACAAAGTGCCTCACTCTACTACCTCAAAGTACAAAGTACCTCACCACACTACATCAAAGTACAAAGTTCCTCACCACACTCCCTCAAAGTACAAAGTACCTCACCGCACAACCTCAAAGTTCAAACTTCCTCACCGCACCACCTCAAAGTACAAAGTACCTCACTGCACTACCTCAAAGTTCAAAGTTTCTCACCGCACAACCTCAAAGTACGAAATACCTCACCGCACAACCTCAAAGAACAAAGTTCCTCACAGCACCACCTCAAAGTACAAAGTACCTCATCTCACTATCTCAAAGTACAAAGTACCTCACAGCACTACCTCAAAGTACAAAGTTCCTCACTGCACTACCTCCAAGTACAAAGTACCTCACCACAATACATCAAAGTACAAAGTACCTCACTGCACTACCTCAAAGTACAAAGTTCCTCACTGCACTACCTCCAAGTACATAGCACTTTACTGCACTACCTCAAAGTACAAAGTTCCTCGCCGCACTAGCTCAAAGTACAAAGTTCCTCACTGCACTACCTCAAAGTACAAAGTTCCTCACTGCACTACCTCAAAGTACAAAGTACCTCACCGCACCACCTCAAAGTACAAAATACCTCACCGCCCTAACTCAAAGTATAAAATAATTCACTGCACTACCTCAAAGTACAAAGTACCTCACCGCACCACCTCAAATTACAAATGTACATCACAAGCACTACCTCAAAGTACAAATTTCCACATCGCACTACCTCAAAGTACAAAGTGCCTCACTCTACTACCTCAAAGTACAAAGTACCTCACCACACTACATCAAAGTACAAAGTACCTCACTGCACTACCTCAAAGTTCAAAGTTTCTCACCGCACAACCTCATAGTACGAAATACCTCACCGCACCACCTCAAAGAACAAAGTTCCTCACAGCACCACCTCAAAGTACAAAGTACCTCACCACACTACATCAAAGTACAAAGTTCCTCATCACACTCCCTCAAAGTACAAAGTACCTCACCGCACAACCTCAAAGTTCAAACTTCCTCACCGCACCACCTCAAAGTACAAAGTACCTCACTGCACTACCTCAAAGTTCAAAGTTTCTCACCGCACAACCTCAAAGTACGAAATACCTCACCGCACAACCTCAATGAACAAAGATCCTCACCGCACCACCTCAACGTACAAAATACCTCACTCACCGCCTGAAAGTACAAAGTACCTCACTGCGCTACCTCAAAGTTCAAAGTATCTCACCGCACAACCTCAAAGTACAAAGTACCTCACCGCACAACCTCAATGTACAAGCTTCCTCACCGCACTACCACAAAGAAAAATGTTCTTCACCGCACCACCTCAAAGTACAAAGTACCTCACCGCACCACCTCAAAGTACAATGTTCCTCACCGCACCACCTCAAAGTACAATGTTCTTCACTGCACTACCTCAAGGTAAAAAATAACTCACGGCACTACCTCAAAGTACAAAGTGACTCACTCTACTAATTCAAAGTACAAAGTAACTCACCGCACTAACTCAAGGTACGACGTTCCGCACCACACTACCTCAAAGTACAAAGTACCTCATTGCACTACCTCAAACTACAAAGTACCTCACCACACTACCTCAAAGTACAAAGTGTCTCACTCTACTACCTCAAAGTACAAAGTACCTCAGCGCACTACCTCAAACTACAAAGCTCTTCAACGCACTACCTCAAAGAAAAAAGTTCCTCACCGCAACACCTCAAAGTACAAAGTTCCTCACCGCACCACGACAAAGAACAAAGTTCCTCACTGCACAACCTCAAAGAAAAAAGTTCCTCACCGCACAACCTCAAAGTACAAAGTACCTCACCGCACCACATCAAAGTACAATGTTCCTCATTGCACTACCTCAAAGTACAAAGTAACTCACAACATACCTCAAAGTACAAACTGCCTCACTCTACTAACTCAATGTAGAAAGTAACTCACCGCACTATCTCAAAGTACAAACTTCCGCACCGCACTACCTCAAAGTACAAAGTACTTCACTGCACTACCTCAAACTACAAAGTACCACACCGCACTACCTCAAAGTACAAAGTACCTCACAGCACTACCTCAAAGTACAAAGTTCCTCACTGCATTACCTCCAAGTACATAGCACTTCACTGCACCACCTCAAAGTACAAAGTTCCTCGCCGCACTAGCTCAAAGTACAAAGTTCCTCACTCTACTACCTCAAAGTACAAAGTACCTCACCGCACCACCTCAAAGTACACGGCTCCTCACCACACCACCTCAATGTACAAGGTTCCTCACCGCAGTACATCAATGTACAGAATACCTCATTGCACTGCCTGAAAGCACAAAGTTCCTCACCTCTCCACCTCAAAGTGCCAAGCTCCTCACCACACGACCTCAAAATACAAAGTACCTCACTCTACTACCTCAAAGTACAAAGTTCCTCACTGCACCACCTCAAAGTACAAAATACCTCACCGCCCTAACTCAAAGTATAAAATAGTTCACTGCACTACCTCCAAGTACAAAGTACTTCACCACAATACATCAAAGTACAAAGTACCTCACTGCACTACCTCAAAGTACATAGCACTTTACTGCACTACCTCAAAGTACAAAGTTCCTCGCCGCACTAGCTCAAAGTACAAAGTTCCTCACTGCACTACCTCAAAGTACAAAGTTCCTCACTGCACTACCTCAAAGTACAAATTACCTCACTGCACTACCTCAAAGTTCAAAGTTTCTCACCGCGCAACCTCAAAGTACGAAATACCTCACCGCACTACCTCAAAGAACAAAGTTCCTCACAGCACCACCTCAAAGTACAAAGTACCTCATCTCACTATCTCAAAGTACAAAGTACCTCACAGCACTACCTCAAAGTACAAAGTTCATCACTGCACTACCTCCAAGTACAAAGTTCCTCACCACACTCCCTCAAAGTACAAAGTACCTCACTGCACTACCTCAAAGTTCAAAGTTTCTCACCGCACAACCTCAAAGTACGAAATACCTCACCGCACCACCTCAAAGAACAAAGTTCCTCACAGCACCACCTCAAAGTACAAAGTACCTCATCTCACTATCTCAAAGTACAAAGTACCTCACAGCACTACCTCAAAGTACAAAATACCTCACTGCACTACCTCCAAGTACATAGCACTTCACTGCACTACCTCAAAGTACAAAGTACCTCACCGCACAACCTCAAAGTACAAAGTACCTCATTGCACCACCTCAAAGTACAAAATACCTCACCGCACTAACTCAAAGTATAAAATAGTTCACTGCACTACCTCAAAGTACAAAGTACCTCACCGCACCACCTCAAATTACAAATGTACATCACAAGCACTACCTCAAAGTACAAATTTCCACACCGCACTACCTCAAAGTACAAAGTGCCTCACTCTACTACCTCAAAGTACAAAGTACCTCACCACACTACATCAAAGTACAAAGTTCCTCACCACACTCCCTCAAAGTACAAAGTACCTCACTGCACTACCTCAAAGTACAAAGTTTCTCACCGCACAACCTCAAAGTACGAAATACCTCACCGCACCACCTCAAAGAACAAAGTTCCTCACAGCACCACCTCAAAGTACAAAGTACCTCATCTCACTATCTCAAAGTACAAAGTACCTCACAGCACTACCTCAAAGAAAAAAGTTCCTCACCGCACAACCTCAAAGTACAAAGTACCTCACCGCACCACATCAAAGTACAATGTTCCTCATTGCACTACCTCAAAGTACAAAGTAACTCACAACATACCTCAAAGTACAAACTGCCTCACTCTACTAACTCAAAGTAGAAAGTAACTCACCGCACTATCTCAAAGTACAAACTTCCGCACCGCACTACCTCAAAGTACAAAGTACCTCACTGCACTACCTCAAACTACAAAGTACCACACCGCACTACCTCAAAGTACAAAGTACCTCACAGCACTACCTCAAAGTACAAAGTTCCTCACTGCATTACCTCCAAGTACATAGCACTTCACTGCACCACCTCAAAGTACAAAGTTCCTCGCCGCACTAGCTCAAAGTACAAAGTTCCTCACTCTACTACCTCAAAGTACAAAGTTCCTCACTGCACTACCTCAAAGTACAAAGTACCTCACCGCACCACCTCAAAGTACACGGCTCCTCACCACACCACCTCAATGTACAAGGTTCCTCACCGCAGTACATCAATGTACAGAATACCTCATTGCACTGCCTGAAAGCACAAAGTTCCTCACCTCTCCACCTCAAAGTGCCAAGCTCCTCACCACACGACCTCAAAATACAAAGTACCTCACTCTACTACCTCAAAGTACAAAGTTCCTCACTGCACCACCTCAAAGTACAAAATACCTCACCGCACTAACTCAAAGTATAAAATAGTTCACTGCACTACCTCAAAGTACAAAGTACCTCACCGCACCACCTCAAATTACAAATGTACATCACAAGCACTACCTCAAAGTACAAATTTCCACACCGCACTACCTCAAAGTACAAAGTGCCTCACTGAACTACCTCAAAGTACAAAGTACCTCACCACACTACATCAAAGCACAAAGTTCCTCACCACACTCCCTCAAAGTACAAAGTACCTCACCGCACAACCTCAAAGTTCAAACTTCCTCACAGCACCACCTCACAGTATACAGTACCTCACCTCACTACCTCAAAGTAAAAAGTACCTTACTGGACTACCTCAAAGTACAAAGTACCTCACCGCACAAACTCAAAGTACAAATGTCCTCACCGCACAACCTCAAAGAAAATAGTACCTCACTGCACTACCTCAAAGTACAAAGTTCCTCACTGCACTACCTCAAAGTACAAAGTACCTCACCGCACCACCTCAAAGTACAAGGTTCCTCACCACACCACCTCAAAGTACAAGGTTCCTCACCGCAGTACATCAATGTACAGAATACCTCATTGCACTGCCTGAAAGCACAACGTTCCTCACCTCTCCACCTCAAAGTGCCAAGCTCCTCACCACACGACCTCAAAATACAAAGTACCTCACCGCACAACCTCAAAGTACAAAGTTCCTCACCGCACCACCTCAAAGTACAAAGTACCTCACCGCACTACCTCAAATTACAATGTTCCTCACTGCACTACCTCAAAGTACAAAGTAACTCTCCGCACTACCTCAAAGTACAAAGTGCCTCACTCTGGTAACTCAAAGTAGACAGTAACTCACCACACTAACTCAAAGTACAAACTTCCGCACCGCAACCTACCTCAAAGTACAAAGTACCTCACTGCACTACCTCAAACTACAAAGTACCTCACCGCACAACCTCAAAGTACAAAGTACCTCATTGCACCACCTCAAAGTACAAAATACCTCACCGCACTAACTCAAAGTATAAAATAGTTCACTGCACTACCTCAAAGTACAAAGTACCTCACCGCACCACCTCAAATTACAAATGTACATCACAAGCACTACCTCAAAGTACAAATTTCCGCACCGCACTCCTCAAAGTACAAAGTGCCTCACTCTGCTACCTCAAAGTACAAAGTACCTCACCACACTACATCAAAGTACAAAGTTCCTCACCACACTCCCTCAAAGTACAAAGTACCTCACCGCACAACCTCAAAGTTCAAACTTCCTCACCGCACCACCTCAAAGTACAAAGTACCTCACTGCACTACCTCAAAGTTCAAAGTTTCTCACCGCACAACCTCAAAGTACGAAATACCTCACCGCACAACCTCAAAGGAACAAAGTTCCTCACAGCACCACCTCAAAGTACAAAGTACCTCACCTCACTATCTCAAAGTACAAAGTACCTCACAGCACTACCTCAAAGTACAAGGTTCCTCACTGCACTACCTCCAAGTACAAAGTACCTCACCACACTACATCAAAGTTCAAAGTTCCTCACCACACTCCCTCAAAGTACAAAATACCTCACCGCACTACCTCAAAGTACAAAATACCTCTCTGCACTATCTCAAAGTACAAAGTTCCTCACCACACTACCTCAAAGAAAAAAGCTCCTCATCGCACCACCTCAAAGTACAAAGTACCTCACCTCACTATCTCAAAGTACAAAGTACCTCACAGCACTACCTCAAAGTACAAAGTTCCTCACTGCACTACCTCCAAGTACAAAGTACCTCACCACACTACATCAAAGTTCAAAGTTCCTCACCACACTCCCTCAAAGTACAAAGTACCTCACTGCACTACCTCAAAGTATAAGACACTTCACTGCTCTTCCTCGAAGTACAACGTTCCTCACCACACTACCTCAAAGTACAAGTTACATCACCGCATTACCTCAAGTACAAAGTTCCTCACCACACTACCTCAAAGAAAAAAGCTCCTCATCGCACCTCCTCAAAGAGCAAAGTCCCTCACCGTACTACTTCAAAGTACAAAGTTCCTCACCGCACTACCTCAAAGTACAAAGTTCCTCACCACAATACCTCAAAGAGCAAAGTCCCACAACGTACGACTTCAAAGTACAAAACACCTCACTCTACTACCTCAAATACAAAGTACCTCACCGCACTACCTCAAAGTACACAGTGCTTCACTCTACTACCTCAAAGTACAAAATACCTCACCGCACTGCCTGAAATTACAAAGTTCCTCACAGCACCACATCAAAGTACAAAGTATCTCACCTCACTACATCAAAGTACAAAGTACCTCACTGCACTACCTCAAAGTACAAATTTCCTCACTGCACTACCTCCAAGTACATAGCACTTCACAGCACTACCTCAAATTACAAAGTTCCTCGCCACACTACCTCAAAATACAAATTTCCTCACTGCACTACCTCAAAGTACAAAGTTCCTCACCACACTACCTCAAAATACAAAGTATCTCACCGCACAACCTCAAAGTACAAAATACTTCTCCGCACTACATCAATGTACAAAGTTCCTCACCGCACCACCTCAACGTACAAAATACATCACTCACTACCCCAAAGTACAAAGTTCCTCACCACACCACCTCAACATACAAAATTACCTCACTGCACTACCTCAAAGTACAAAATACCTCACTGCACTATCTCAAAGTACAAAGTTCCTCACCGCACCACCTCAACGTACAAAATACATCACTCACTACCCCAAAGTACAAAGTTCCTCACCACACCACCTCAACATACAAAATACCTCACTGCACTACCTCAAAATACAAAGTACCTCACTGCACTACCTCAAAGTATAAGACACTTCACTGCTCTTCCTCGAAGTACAACGTTCTTACCGCACTACCTCAAAGTACAAAGGTCCTCACCACAATACCTCAAAGAGCAAAGTCCCTAACCGCTCTACCTCAAATTACAAGTTACATCACCGCATTACCTCAAAGCACAAAGTTCCTCACCGCACCACCTCAAAAAAAAAACTCCTCACCGCACCACCTCAAAGAGCAAAGTCCCTCACCGTGCTACCTCAAAGTACAAAGTTCCTCACCGCACTACCTCAAAGTACAAAGTTCCTCACCACAATACCTCAAAGAGCAAAGTCCCACAAAGCACTACCTCAAATTACAAGATACATCACCGCATTACCTCAAAGTACAAAGTTCCTCACTCTACTACCTCATGTACAAAGTTCCTCACCGCACCACCTCAAAGTACAAAGTACCACACTCAATAACTCAAAGTACAAAGTACCTCACCGCACCACCTCAAAGTACAAATTTCCGCACCGCTGTACTTCAAAGTACAAATTCCTCACCGCACTACCTCAAAGTACAAAGTACCTCACCACACAACCACAAAATACAAAGTACCTCAATCTACCACCTCAAGGTACAAAGTTCCTCACCGCACCACCTCAAAGTACAAAATACCTCACCGCACTACCTCAATGTAGAAAATACCTCACTGCACTACCTCAAAGTACAAAGTTCCTCACCGCACCACCTCAAAGTACAAAGTATCTCACCGCCACACCTCAAAGTACAAAGTACCTCACCTCACTACCTCAAAGTAAAAGTACCTCACTGCACTACCTCAAAGTACAAATTTCCTCGCCGCACTACCTCAAAGTACAAAGTGCCTCACCGCTGTACCTCAAAGTGCAAAGTTCCTCACCGCAGTACATCAATGTACAAAATACCTCATCACACTGCCTGAAAGTACAAAGTTCCTCACCTTTCCACCTCAAAGTAGAAAGCTCCTCACCACACGACCTCAAAATACAAATAATTCACACTACTACTTCAAAGTACAAAGTTCTTCACCGCACCACCTCAAAGTACAAAATACCTCACTGCACTACCTCAAAGTACAAAATACCTCTCCGCACTATCTCAATGTACAAAGTTCCTCACCGTACCACCTCAACGCACAAAACACCTCACTCACTAACTCAAACTACAAAGTACCTCACTGCACTACCTCAAAGCACAAAGTACCTCACCGCGCAACCTCAAAGTACGAATTACCTCACCGCACCACCTCAAAGTACAAAGTTCCTAACAGCACCACTTCAAAGTATAAAGTACCTCACCTCACTACCTCAAAGTACAAAGTACTTCACTGCACTACCTCAAAGTGCAAAGTTCCTCGCCACACTACCTCAAAGTACAAAGTTCCTCACTGCACCACCTCAAAGTACAAAGTTCCTCACCACACTACCTCAAAGTACAAGATACCTTACCGCTCCTCCTCAAACTACAAACTTCCTCACCGCTCTACCTCAATGTACAAAGTACCTCACCACACGATCTCAAAATACAAAGCACCTCACTCTACTACCTCAAGGTACAAATTTCCTCACCGCACCACCTCAAAGTACAAAATACCTCACCGCACCACCTCAAAGTACAAAGTACCTCACCTCAATACCTTAAAGTAAAAGTACCTCACTGCACTACCTCAAAGTACGAAGTTCCTCACCACACTAGTTCAAAGTAGAAAGTGCCTCACTCTACTACCTCAAGGTACAAATTACCTCACTGCACTACCTCAAACTACAAAGTTCCTCACCGCACTACCTCAAAGAAAAAACTTCCTCACCGCACCAACTCAAAGTACAAAGATCCTCACTGTTGTACCTCAAAGTAAAAAGTTCCTCACCGCAGTACATCAATGTAGACAATACCTCACCACACTGCCTGAAAGTACAAAGTTCCTCAACTCACCACCTCAAGGTACAAAGCACCTCACCACACGACCTCAAAATGCAATGTACCTCACTCTGCTACCTCAAAGTACAAAGTTCCTCACCGTACCACCTCAAAGTACAAAATACCTCACTGCACTTCCTCAAAGTACACAGTACCTCTCCGCACTAACTCAATGTACAAATTTCCTCACCGCACCACCTCAACTTACAAAATACCTCACTCGCTACCTCAATGTACAAAGTACCTCACAGCAACACCTCAAAGCACAAAGTACCTCACCTCACTGCCTCAAAGTACAAAGTTCTTCACTGCACTACCTCAACGTACAAAGTTCCGCACCGCAGTACCTCAAAGAACATAGCACTTCACTGCACTACCTCAAAGTACAAAGTTCCTCACCACACTCCCTCAAAGTACAAAGTACCTCACTGCACTACCTCAAAGTTCAAAGTTTCTCACCGCACAACCTCAAAGTACGAAATACCTCACCGCACTACCTCAAAGAACAAAGTTCCTCACTGCACTACCTCCAAGTACAAAGTACCTCACCACAATACATCAAAGTACAAAGTACCTCACTGCACTACATCAAAGTACAAAGTACCTCACTGCACTACCTCAAAGTTCAAAGTTTCTCACCGCACAACCTCAAAGTACGAAATACCTCACCGCACCACCTCAAAGAACAAAGTACTTCATCTCACTATCTCAAAGTACAAAGTACCTCACAGCACTACCTCAAAGTACAAAGTACCTCACTGCACTACCTCCAAGTACATAGCACTTCACTGCACTACCTCAAAGTACAAAGTTCCTCGCCGCACTAGCTGAAAGTACAAAGTTCCTCACTGCACTACCTCAAAGTACAAAGTTCCTCACCACAATACCTCAAAGTACAAGATACCTTAGCGCACCTCCTCAAAGTACAAAGTTCCTCACCGCACTATCTCAAAGTACTAAGTACCTCACCGCACAACCTCAAAGTACAAAGTTCCTCACCGCACCACCTCAAAGTACAAAGTACCTCACCGCACCACCTCAAAGTACAATGTTCCTCACTGCACTACCTCAAAGTACAAAGTAACTCTCCGCACTACCTCAAAGTACAAAGTGCCTCACTCTAGTAACTCAAAGTAGAAAGTAACTCACCACACTAACTCAAAGTACAAACTTCCGCACCGCACTACCTCAAAGTACAAAGTACCTCACTGCACTACCTCAATCTACAAAGTACCTCACCGCACAACCTCAAAGCACAAGTTCCTCACCGCACTACCTCAAAGAAAAAAGTTCCTCACCGCACCACCTCAAAGTACAAAGTACCTCACCGCACCACCTCAAAGTACAATGTTCCTCTCTGCACTACCTCAAAGTAAAAAGTGCCTCACTCTACTAACTCAAAGTAGAAAGTAGCTCACCACACTAACTCAAAGTACAAACTTCCGCACCGCACTACCTCAAAGTACAAAGTACCTCACTGCATTACCTCAAACTACAAAGTTCCTCACCACACTACCTCAAAGTACAAGATACCTTACCGCAACACCTCAAAGTACAAAGCTCCTCACCGCACTACCTCAAAGTACTAAGTACCTCACCGCACAACCTCAATGTACAAACTTCCTAACCGCACTACCACAAAGAAAAAAGTTCTTCACCGCACCACCTCAAAGAACAAAGTTCCTCACAGCACCACCTCAAAGTACAAAGTACCTCATCTCACTATCTCAAAGTACAAAGTACCTCACAGCACTACCTCAAAGTACAAAGTTCCTCACTGCACTACCTCCAAGTACATAGCACTTCACTGCACTACCTCAAAGTACAAAGTTCCTCGCCGCACTAGCTCAAAGTACAAAGCTCCTCACCGCCATACCTCAAAGTGCAAAGTTCCTCACTGCACTACCTCAAAGTATAAAGTACTCACCGCACTACCTCAAACTACAAAGTGCCTCACTCTACTACCTCAAAGTAGAAAATACCTCTCCGCCCTAACTCAAAGTACAGAATACCTGACAGCACTACCTCAAAGTACAAAGTTCCTCACCGCACTACCTCAAAGTACAAAATACTTCTCCGCACTACATCAATGTACAAAGTTCCACACCGCACCACATCAAAGTACAAATACATCACTCGCTACCTCAAAGCACAAAGTTCCTCACCGCACTACCTCAAAATACAAAATAATTCTCCGCACTACCTCAATGTACAAAGTTCCTCACTGCACCACCTCAACATACAAAATACCTCACCGCACTACCTCAAAGTACAAAATACCTCTCTGCACTATCTCAAAGTACAAAGTTCCTCACTGCACCACCTCAAAGTACAAAGTACCTTACCGCACTACCACAAAGTACAAATTTCCTTACCGTTCTACCTCAAAATACAAAGAACCTCACTGCACTACCTCAAAGTATAAGACACTTCACTGCTCTTCCTCGAAGTACAACGTTCCTCACCGCACTACCTCAAATTACAAGTTACATCAATCACCGCATTACCTCAAAGTACAAAGTTCCTCACCGCACTACCTCAAAGAAAAAAGCTCCTCACCGCACCTCCTCAAAGAACAAAGTCCCTCACCGTACTACTTCAAAGTACAAAGTTCCTCACCGCACTACCTCAAAGTACAAAGTTCCACACCACAATACCTCAAAGAGCAAAGTCCCACAAAGCACGACCTCAAATTACAAGATACCTCACCGCACTACCTTAAAGTACAAAGTTCCTCACCACTGTATTTCAAAGTACAAAGTTCCTCTCCACCACACCTCAAAGTACAAAATACCTCACTGCAATACCTCAAAGTACAAAGTTCCTCACCGCACCACCTCAAAGTAAAAGTACCTCACTGCACTACCTCAAAGTACAAAGTACCTCACCGCACTACCTCAAAGTACACAGTGCTTCACTCTACTACCTCAAAGTACAAAATGCCTCACCGCACTGCCTGAAATTACAAAGTTCCTCACCTCTGCACCTCAATGTACAAAGTTCCTCACAGCACCACCTCAAGGTACAAAGTACCTCACCTCACTACTTCAAAGTATAAAGTACCTCACTGCACTACCTCAAAGTACAAAGTTCCTCACAGCACTACCTCCAAATACATAGCACTTCACTGCATTACCTCAAAGTACAAAGTTCCTCGCCGCACTACCTCAAAGTACAAATTTCCTCACTGCACTACCTCAAAGTACAAATTTCCTCACTGCACTACCTCAAAGTACAAAGTACCTCACCGCACTACCTCAAAGTACAAAGTTCCTCACCGACCTACCTCAATGTACAAAGTACCTCACTCTACTACCTCAAACTACAAAGTTCCTCAACGCACCACCTCCAAGTAAAAAATACCTCATCGCACTACCTCAATGTACAAAATACCACACAGCACTACCTCAAAGTACAGAGTACCTCACCGCACTACCTCAAAGTACAAAGTTCCTCACCGCACGACCTCAAAGTAGAAAGTACCTCACTCTACTACCTCGAAGTACAAAGTTCGTCACCGCAGCACCTCAAAGTAAAAACTACCTCACCGCACTACCTCAAAGTACAAAATACCACACTGCACTACCTCAAAGTACAAATTACCTCACCGCGCTACCTCAAAGTACAAAGATCCTCACCGCACTACCTCAAAGTACAAATTACCTCACCGCGCTACCTCAAAGTACAAAGATCCTCACCGCACCACCTCAAAGTACAAAGTTCCTCACTGCACACCCTTCAAAGTACAAAGTTCCTCACCGCACTACCTCAAAGTTCAAAGTTCCTCACCTCTCCATCTCAAAGTACAAAGTTCCTCACCGCACGACCTTAAAGTACAAGATACCTCACCGCACTACCTCACAGTACAAAGTTCCTCACCACACTACCTCAAAGTACGAGATACCTTACCCTAACCTCTTCAAAGTACAAAGTTCCTCACCGCACTACCTCAAAGTATAAAGTACCTCACCGCACCACCTCAAAGTACAAAGTACCTCACCGCATGACCTGAATGCACAAGATACCTCACTGCACTACCTCAAAGTACAAAGTTCCTCACAGCACTACCTCCAAATACATAGCATTTCACTGCATTACCTCAAAGTACAAAGTTCCTCACCGCACTACCTCAAAGTACAAATTTCCTCACTGCACTACCTCAAAGTACAAAGTACCTCACCGCACTACCTCAAAGTACACAGTGCTTCACTCTACTACCTCAAAGTACAAAATACCTCACCGCACTGCCTGAAATTACAAAGTTCATCACGTCTGCACCTCAATGTACAAAGTTCTTCACAGCACCAACTCAAAGTACAAAGTTCCTCACCTCACTACTTCAAAGTGCAAAGTACCTCACTGCACTACCTCAAAGTACAAAGTTCCTCACTGCACTACCTCCAAGTACATAGCACTTCACTGCACTACCTCAAAGTACAAAGTATCTCACCGCACAACCTCAAAGTACAAAGTTCCTCACCGCACTACCTCAAAGATAAAAGATCCTCACCGCACCACCTCAAAGTACAAAGTCCTCACCGCACGACCTGAATGCACAAGATACCTCACCGCACTACCTCAAAGTACAAAGCTCCTCACCGCCATACCTCAAAGTGCAAAGTTCCTCACTGCACTACCTCAAAGTATAAAGTATCTCACCGCACTACCTCAAACTACAAAGTGCCTCACTCTACTACCTCAAAGTAGAAAATACCTCTCCGCACTAACTCAAAGTACAAAATACCTGACAGCACTACCTCAAAGTACAAAGTTCCTCACCGCTCTACCTCAAAGTACAAAATACATCACTCACTACCTCAAAGTACAAAATAATTCTCGCACTACCTCAATGTACAAAGTTCCTCACCGCACCACCTCAAAGTACAAAGTATCTCACCGCACCACCTCAAAGTAAAAGTACCTCACTGCACTACCTCAAAGTACAAAGTACCTCACCGCACCACCTCAAATTACAAATGTACATCACAAGCACTACCTCAAAGTACAAATTTCCACATCGCACTACCTCAAAGTACAAAGTACCTCACCACACTACATCAAAGTACAAAGTACCTCACTGCACTACCTCAGAGTTCAAAGTTTCTCACCGCACAACCTCAAAGTACGAAATACCTCACCGCACCACCTCAAAGAACAAAGTTCCTCACAGCACCACCTCAAAGTACAAACTACCTCACAGCACTACCTCAAAGTACAAAGTTCCTCACTGCACTACCTCCAAGTACATAGCACTTCACTGCACTACCTCAAAGTACAAAGTTCCTCGCCGCACTAGCTCAAAATACAAAGCTCCTCACCGCCATACCTCAAAGTGCAAAGTTCCTCACAGCACCACCTCAAGGTACAAAGTACCTCACCTCACTACTTCAAAGTATAAAGTACCTCACTGCACTACCTCAAAGTACAAAGTTCCTCACAGCACTACCTCCAAATACATAGCACTTCACTGCATTACCTCAAAGTACAAAGTTCCTCGCCGCACTACCTCAAAGTACAAATTTCCTCACTGCACTACCTCAAAGTACAAAGTACCTCACCGCACTACCTCAAAGTACAAAGTTCCTCACCGACCTACCTCAATGTAGAAAGTACCTCACTCTACTACCTCAAACTACAAAGTTCCTCAACGCACCACCTCCAAGTAAAAAATACCTCATCGCACTACCTCAATGTACAAAATACCACACAGCACTACCTCAAAGTACAGAGTACCTCACCGCACTACCTCAAAGTACAAAGTTCCTCACCGCACGACCTCAAAGTAGAAAGTACCTCACTCTACTACCTCGAAGTACAAAGTTCGTCACCGCAGCACCTCAAAGTAAAAACTACCTCACCGCACTACCTCAAAGTACAAAATACCACACTGCACTACCTCAAAGTAC
Organism: Mobula birostris; assembly: GCF_030028105.1. Lineage (NCBI taxonomy): Eukaryota > Metazoa > Chordata > Chondrichthyes > Myliobatiformes > Myliobatidae > Mobula > Mobula birostris. The sequence goes on from NW_027274397.1 coordinate 69,283, forward strand.
AAATTACCTCACCGCGCTACCTCAAAGTACAAAGATCCTCACCGCACTACCTCAAAGTACAAATTACCTCACCGCGCTACCTCAAAGTACAAAGATCCTCACCGCACCACCTCAAAGTACAAAGTTCCTCACTGCACACCCTTCAAAGTACAAAGTTCCTCACCGCACTACCTCAAAGTTCAAAGTTCCTCACCTCTCCATCTCAAAGTACAAAGTTCCTCACCGCACGACCTTAAAGTACAAGATACCTCACCGCACTACCTCACAGTACAAAGTTCCTCACCACACTACCTCAAAGTACGAGATACCTTACCCTAACCTCTTCAAAGTACAAAGTTCCTCACCGCACTACCTCAAAGTATAAAGTACCTCACCGCACCACCTCAAAGTACAAAGTACCTCACCGCATGACCTGAATGCACAAGATACCTCACTGCACTACCTCAAAGTACAAAGTTCCTCACAGCACTACCTCCAAATACATAGCATTTCACTGCATTACCTCAAAGTACAAAGTTCCTCACCGCACTACCTCAAAGTACAAATTTCCTCACTGCACTACCTCAAAGTACAAAGTACCTCACCGCACTACCTCAAAGTACACAGTGCTTCACTCTACTACCTCAAAGTACAAAATACCTCACCGCACTGCCTGAAATTACAAAGTTCATCACGTCTGCACCTCAATGTACAAAGTTCTTCACAGCACCAACTCAAAGTACAAAGTTCCTCACCTCACTACTTCAAAGTGCAAAGTACCTCACTGCACTACCTCAAAGTACAAAGTTCCTCACTGCACTACCTCCAAGTACATAGCACTTCACTGCACTACCTCAAAGTACAAAGTATCTCACCGCACAACCTCAAAGTACAAAGTTCCTCACCGCACTACCTCAAAGATAAAAGATCCTCACCGCACCACCTCAAAGTACAAAGTCCTCACCGCACGACCTGAATGCACAAGATACCTCACCGCACTACCTCAAAGTACAAAGCTCCTCACCGCCATACCTCAAAGTGCAAAGTTCCTCACTGCACTACCTCAAAGTATAAAGTATCTCACCGCACTACCTCAAACTACAAAGTGCCTCACTCTACTACCTCAAAGTAGAAAATACCTCTCCGCACTAACTCAAAGTACAAAATACCTGACAGCACTACCTCAAAGTACAAAGTTCCTCACCGCTCTACCTCAAAGTACAAAATACATCACTCACTACCTCAAAGTACAAAATAATTCTCGCACTACCTCAATGTACAAAGTTCCTCACCGCACCACCTCAAAGTACAAAGTATCTCACCGCACCACCTCAAAGTAAAAGTACCTCACTGCACTACCTCAAAGTACAAAGTTCCTCACTGCACTACCTCAAAGTACAAAGAACCACACTGCACTGCCTCAAAGTACAAAGTAACTCACCTCACTACCTCAAAGTACAAAGTGCCTTACTCTACAACTAAAAAGTACAAAGAAGCTCACCGCACTAACTCAAAGTACAAACTTCCGCACCACACTACCTCAAAGTACAAAGTACCTCACCGCACTACCTCAAAATACAAAATAATTCTCCGCACTACCTCTATGTACGAAGTTCCTCACTGCACCACCTCAACATACAAAATACCTCACCACACTACCTCAAAGTACAAAATACCTCTCTGCACTATCTCAAAGTACAAAGTTCCTCACTGCACCACCTCAACATACAAAATACCTCACCACACTACCTCAAAGTACAAAATACCTCACTGAACTATCTCAAAGTACAAAGTTCCTCACTGCACCACCTCAAAGTACAAAGTTCCTCGTCGCACTACTTCAAAATACAAAGTCCCTCTCTGCACTACCTCAAAGTACAAGATACCTTACCGCACCTCCTCAAAGTACAAACTTCCACACCGCACTACCTCAATGTACAAAGTACCTCACCACACGATCTCAAAATGCAAAGCACCTCACTCTATTACCTCAAGGTACAAAGTTCCTCACCGCACCACCTCAAAGTACAAAATACCTCACCGCACCACCTCAAAGTACAAAGTACCTCACCTCAATACCTTAAAGTAAAAGTACCTCACTGCACTACCTCAAAGTACGAAGTTCCTCACCACACTAGTTCAAAGTAGAAAGTGCCTCACTCTACTACCTCAAGGTACAAATTACCTCACTGCACTACCTCAAAATACAAAGTTCCTCACCGCACTACCTCAAAGAAAACACTTCCTCACCGCACCAACTCAAAGTACAAAGATCCTCACCGTTGTACCTCAAAGTAAGAAGTTCCTCACCGCAGTACATCAATGTAGACAATACCTCACCACACTGCCTGAAAGTACAAAGTTCCTCAACTCACCACCTCAAGGTACAAAGCACCTCACCACACGACCTCAAAATGCAATGTACCTCACTCTGCTACCTCAAAGTACAAAGTTCCTCACCGTACCACCTCAAAGTACAAAATACCTCACTGCACTTCCTCAAAGTACACAGTACCTCTCCGCACTAACTCAATGTACAAATTTCCTCACCGCACCACCTCAACTTACAAAATACCTCACTCGCTACCTCAATGTACAAAGTACCTCACAGCACCACCTCAAAGCACAAAGTACCTCACCTCACTGCCTCAAAGTACAAAGTTCTTCACTGCACTACCTCAACGTACAAAGTTCCGCACCGCAGTACCTCAAAGAACATAGCACTTCACTGCACTACCTCAAAGTACAAAGTTCCTCACCACACCCCCTCAAAGTACAAAGTACCTCACTGCACTACATCAAAGTTCAAAGTTTCTCACCGCACAACCTCAAAGTACGAAATACCTCACCGCACCACCTCAAAGAACAAAGTTCCTCACAGCACCACCTCAAAGTACAAAGTACCTCATCTCACTATCTCAAAGTACAAAGTACCTCACAGCACTACCTCAAAGTACAAAATACCTCACTGCACTACCTCCCAAGTACATAGCACTTCACTGCACTACCTCAAAGTACAAAGTACCTCACCGCACAACCTCAAAGTACAAAGTACCTCATTGCACCACCTCAAAGTACAAAATACCTCACCGCACTAACTCAAAGTATAAAATAGTTCACTGCACTACCTCAAAGTACAAAGTACCTCACCGCACCACCTCAAATTACAAATGTACATCACAAGCACTACCTCAAAGTACAAATTTCCACACCGCACTACCTCAAAGTACAAAGTGCCTCACTCTACTACCTCAAAGTACAAAGTACCTCACCACACTACATCAAAGTACAAAGTTCCTCACCACACTCCCTCAAAGTACAAAGTACCTCACTGCACTACCTCAAAGTTCAAAGTTTCTCACCGCACAACCTCAAAGTACGAAATACCTCACCGCACCACCTCAAAGAACAAAGTTCCTCACAGCACCACCTCAAAGTACAAAGTACCTCATCTCACTATCTCAAAGTACAAAGTACCTCACAGCACTACCTCAAAGTACAAAGTTCCTCACTGCACTACCTCCAAGTACATAGCACTTCACTGCACTACCTCAAAGTACAAAGTTCCTCGCCGCACTAGCTCAAAGTACAAAGTTCCTCACTGCACTACCTCAAAGTACAAAGTTCCTCACCGCACCACCTCAAAGTACACAGTTCCTCACCACAGCACCTCAATGTACAAGGTTCCTCACCGCAGTACATCAATGTACAGAATACCTCATTGCACTGCCTGAAAGCACAAAGTTCCTCACCTCTCCACCTCAAAGTACAAAGTTCCTCACTGCACCACCTCAAAGTACAAAATACCTCACCGCACTAACTCAAAGTATAAAATAGTTCACTGCACTACCTCAAAGTACAAAGTACCTCACCGCACCACCTCAAATTACAAATGTACATCACAAGCACTACCTCAAAGTACAAATTTCCGCACCGCACTACCTCAAAGTACAAAGTGCCTCACTCTACTACCTCAAAGTACAAAGTACCTCACCACACTACATCAAAGTACAAAGTTCCTCACCACACTCCCTCAAAGTACAAAGTACCTCACCGCACAACCTCAAAGTTCCAACTTCCTCACCGCACCACCTCAAAGTACAAAGTACCTCACTGCACTACCTCAAAGTTCAAAGTTTCTCACCGCACAACCTCAAAGTACGAAATACCTCACCGCACAACCTCAAAGAACAAAGTTCCTCACAGCACCACCTCAAAGTACAAAGTACCTCATCTCACTATCTCAAAGTACAAAGTACCTCTCTGCACTATCTCAAAGTACAAAGTTCCTCACTGCACCACCTCAAAGTACAAAGTTCCTCGTCGCACTACCTCAAAATACAAACTCCCTCTCTGCACTACCTCAAAGTACAAGATACCTTACCGCACCTCCTCAAAGTACAAACTTCCACACCGCACTACCTCAATGTACAAAGTACCTCACCACACGATCTCAAAATGCAAAGCACCTCACTCTATTACCTCAAGGTACAAAGTTCCTCACCGCACCACCTCAAAGTACAAAATACCTCACCGCACCACCTCAAAGTACAAAGTACCTCACCTCAATACCTTAAAGTAAAAGTACCTCACTGCACTACCTCAAAGTACGAAGTTCCTCACCACACTAGTTCAAAGTAGAAAGTGCCTCACTCTACTACCTCAAGGTACAAATTACCTCACTGCACTACCTCAAACTACAAAGTTCCTCACCGCACTACCTCAAAGAAAAAACTTCCTCACCGCACCAACTCAAAGTACAAAGATCCTCACCGTTGTACCTCAAAGTAAAAAGTTCCTCACCGCAGTACATCAATGTAGACAATACCTCACCACACTGCCTGAAAGTACAAAGTTCCTCAACTCACCACCTCAAGGTACAAAGCACCTCACCACACGACCTCAAAATGCAATGTACCTCACTCTGCTACCTCAAAGTACAAAGTTCCTCACCGTACCACCTCAAAGTACAAAATACCTCACTGCACTTCCTCAAAGTACACAGTACCTCTCCGCACTAACTCAATATACAAATTTCCTCACCGCACCACCTCAACTTACAAAATACCTCACTCGCTACCTCAATGTACAAAGTACCTCACAGCACCACCTCAAAGCACAAAGTACCTCACCTCACTGCCTCAAAGTACAAAGTTCTTCACTGCACTACCTCAACGTACAAAGTTCCGCACCGCAGTACCTCAAAGAACATAGCACTTCACTGCACTACCTCAAAGTACAAAGTTCCTCACCACACTCCCTCAAAGTACAAAGTACCTCACTGCACTACATCAAAGTTCAAAGTTTCTCACCGCACAACCTCAAAGTACGAAATACCTCACCGCACCACCTCAAAGAACAAAGTTCCTCACAGCACCACCTCAAAGTACAAAGTACCTCATCTCACTATCTCAAAGTACAAAGTACCTCACAGCACTACCTCAAAGTACAAAATACCTCACTGCACTACCTCCCAAGTACATAGCACTTCACTGCACTACCTCAAAGTACAAAGTACCTCACCGCACAACCTCAAAGTACAAAGTACCTCATTGCACCACCTCAAACTACAAAATACCTCACCGCACTAACTCAAAGTATAAAATAGTTCACTGCACTACCTCAAAGTACAAAGTACCTCACCGCACCACCTCAAATTACAAATGTACATCACAAGCACTACCTCAAAGTACAAATTTCCACACCGCACTACCTCAAAGTACAAAGTGCCTCACTCTACTACCTCAAAGTACAAAGTACCTCACCACACTACATCAAAGTACAAAGTTCCTCACCACACTCCCTCAAAGTACAAAGTACCTCACTGCACTACCTCAAAGTTCAAAGTTTCTCACCGCACAACCTCAAAGTACGAAATACCTCACCGCACCACCTCAAAGAACAAAGTTCCTCACAGCACCACCTCAAAGTACAAAGTACCTCATCTCACTATCTCAAAGTACAAAGTACCTCACAGCACTACCTCAAAGTACAAAGTTCCTCACTGCACTACCTCCAAGTACATAGCACTTCACTGCACTACCTCAAAGTACAAAGTTCCTCGCCGCACTAGCTCAAAGTACAAAGTTCCTCACTGCACTACCTCAAAGTACAAAGTTCCTCACCGCACCACCTCAAAGTACACAGTTCCTCACCACAGCACCTCAATGTACAAGGTTCCTCACCGCAGTACATCAATGTACAGAATACCTCATTGCACTGCCTGAAAGCACAAAGTTCCTCACCTCTCCACCTCAAAGTACAAAGTTCCTCACTGCACCACCTCAAAGTACAAAATACCTCACCGCACTAACTCAAAGTATAAAATAGTTCACTGCACTACCTCAAAGTACAAAGTACCTCACCGCACCACCTCAAATTACAAATGTACATCACAAGCACTACCTCAAAGTACAAATTTCCGCACCGCACTACCTCAAAGTACAAAGTGCCTCACTCTACTACCTCAAAGTACAAAGTACCTCACCACACTACATCAAAGTACAAAGTTCCTCACCACACTCCCTCAAAGTACAAAGTACCTCACCGCACAACCTCAAAGTTCAAACTTCCTCACCGCACCACCTCAAAGTACAAAGTACCTCACTGCACTACCTCAAAGTTGAAAGTTTCTCACCGCACAACCTCAAAGTACGAAATACCTCACCGCACAACCTCAAAGAACAAAGTTCCTCACAGCACCACCTCAAAGTACAAAGTACCTCATCTCACTATCTCAAAGTAAAAAGTACCTCACAGCACTACCTCAAAGTACAAAGTTCCTCACTGCACTACCTCCAAGTACAAAGTACCTCACCACAATACATCAAAGTACAAAGTACCTCACTGCACTACCTCAAAGTACAAAGTTCCTCACTGCACTACCTCCAAGTACATAGCACTTTACTGCACTACCTCAAAGTACAAAGTTCCTCGCCGCACTAGCTCAAAGTACAAAGTTCCTCACTGCACTACCTCAAAGTACAAAGTACCTCACCGCACCACCTCAAATTACAAATGTACATCACAAGCACTACCTCAAAGTACAAATTTCCACATCGCACTACCTCAAAGTACAAAGTACCTCACCACACTACATCAAAGTACAAAGTACCTCACTGCACTACCTCAGAGTTCAAAGTTTCTCACCGCACAACCTCAAAGTACGAAATACCTCACCGCACCACCTCAAAGAACAAAGTTCCTCACAGCACCACCTCAAAGTACAAAGTATTTCATCTCGCTATCTCAAAGTACAAAGTACCTCACAGCACTACCTCAAAGTACAAAGTTCCTCGCCGCACTAGCTCAAAGTACAAAGTTCCTCACTGCACTACCTCAAAGTACAAAGTTCCTCACCACAATACCTCAAAGTACAAGATACCTTAGCGCACCTCCTCAAAGTACAAAGTTCCTCACCGCACTATCTCAAAGTACTAAGTACCTCACCGCACAACCTCAAAGTACAAAGTTCCTCACCGCACCACCTCAAAGTACAAAGTACCTCACCGCACCACCTCAAAGTACAATGTTCCTCACTGCACTACCTCAAAGTACAAAGTAACTCTCCGCACTACCTCAAAGTACAAAGTGCCTCACTCTAGTAACTCAAAGTAGAAAGTAACTCACCACACTAACTCAAAGTACAAACTTCCGCACCGCACTACCTCAAAGTACAAAGTACCTCACTGCACTACCTCAATCTACAAAGTACCTCACCGCACAACCTCAAAGCACAAAGTTCCTCACCGCACTACCTCAAAGAAAAAAGTTCCTCACCGCACCACCTCAAAGTACAAAGTACCTCACCGCACCACCTCAAAGTACAATGTTCCTCTCTGCACTACCTCAAAGTAAAAAGTGCCTCACTCTACTAACTCAAAGTAGAAAGTAGCTCACCACACTAACTCAAAGTACAAACTTCCGCACCGCACTACCTCAAAGTACAAAGTACCTCACTGCATTACCTCAAACTACAAAGTTCCTCACCACACTACCTCAAAGTACAAGATACCTTACCGCAACACCTGAAAGTACAAAGCTCCTCACCGCACTACCTCAAAGTACTAAGTACCTCACCGCACAACCTCAATGTACAAACTTCCTAACCGCACTACCACAAAGAAAAAAGTTCTTCACCGCACCACCTCAAAGAACAAAGTTCCTCACAGCACCACCTCAAAGTACAAAGTACCTCATCTCACTATCTCAAAGTACAAAGTACCTCACAGCACTACCTCAAAGTACAAAGTTCCTCACTGCACTACCTCCAAGTACATAGCACTTCACTGCACTACCTCAAAGTACAAAGTTCCTCGCCGCACTAGCTCAAAGTACAAAGCTCCTCACCGCCATACCTCAAAGTGCAAAGTTCCTCACTGCACTACCTCAAAGTATAAAGTACTCACCGCACTACCTCAAACTACAAAGTGCCTCACTCTACTACCTCAAAGTAGAAAATACCTCTCCGCCCTAACTCAAAGTACAGAATACCTGACAGCACTACCTCAAAGTACAAAGTTCCTCACCGCACTACCTCAAAGTACAAAATACTTCTCCGCACTACATCAATGTACAAAGTTCCACACCGCACCACATCAAAGTACAAATACATCACTCGCTACCTCAAAGCACAAAGTTCCTCACCGCACTACCTCAAAGTACAAAATACTTCTCCGCACTACATCAATGTACAAAGTTCCACACCGCACCACATCAAAGTACAAATACATCACTCGCTACCTCAAAGCACAAAGTTCCTCACCGCACTACCTCAAAATACAAAATAATTCTCCGCACTACCTCAATGTACAAAGTTCCTCACTGCACCACCTCAACATACAAAATACCTCACCGCACTACCTCAAAGTACAAAATACCTCTCTGCACTATCTCAAAGTACAAAGTTCCTCACTGCACCACCTCAAAGTACAAAGTTCCTCGTCGCACTACCTCAAAAGACAAAGTCCCTCTCTGCACTACCTCAAAGTACAAGATACCTTACCGCACCTCCTCAAAGTACAAACTTCCACACCGCACTACCTCAATGTACAATGTACCTCACCACACGATCTCAAAATGCAAAGCACCTCACTCTATTACCTCAAGGTACAAAGTTCCTCACCGCACCACCTCAAAGTACAAAATACCTCACCGCACCACCTCAAAGTACAAAGTACCTCACCTCAATACCTTAAAGTAAAAGTACCTCACTGCACTACCTCAAAGTACGAAGTTCCTCACCACACTAGTTCAAAGTAGAAAGTGCCTCACTCTACTACCTCAAGGTACAAATTACCTCACTGCACTACCTCAAACTACAAAGTTCCTCACCGCACTACCTCAAAGAAAAAACTTCCTCACCGAACCAACTCAAAGTACAAAGATCCTCACCGTTGTACCTCAAAGTAAAAAGTTCCTCACCGCAGTACATCAATGTAGACAATACCTCACCACACTGCCTGAAAGTACAAAGTTCCTCAACTCACCACCTCAAGGTACAAAGCACCTCACCACACGACCTCAAAATGCAATGTACCTCACTCTGCTACCTCAAAGTACAAAGTTCCTCACCGTACCACCTCAAAGTACAAAATACCTCACTGCACTTCCTCAAAGTACACAGTACCTCTCCGCACTAACTCAATGTACAAATTTCCTCACCGCACCACCTCAACTTACAAAATACCTCACTCGCTACCTCAATGTACAAAGTACCTCACAGCACCACCTCAAAGCACAAAGTACCTCACCTCACTGCCTCAAAGTACAAAGTTCTTCACTGCACTACCTCAACGTACAAAGTTCCGCACCACAGTACCTCAAAGAACATAGCACTTCACTGCACTACCTCAAAGTACAAAGTTCCTCACCACACTCCCTCAAAGTACAAAGTACCTCACTGCACTACCTCAAAGTTCAAAGTTTCTCACCGCACAACCTCAAAGTACGAAATACCTCACCGCACCACCTCAAAGAACAAAGTTCCTCACAGCACCACCTCAAAGTACAAAGTACCTCATCTCACTATCTCAAAGTACAAAGTACCTCACAGCACTACCTCAAAGTACAAAATACCTCACTGCACTACCTCCCAAGTACATAGCACTTCACTGCACTACCTTAAAGTACAAAGTACCTCACCGCACAACCTCAAAGTACAAAGTACCTCATTGCACCACCTCAGAGTACAAAATACCTCACCGCACTAACTCAAAGTATAAAATAGTTCACTGCACTACCTCAAAGTACAAAGTACCTCACCGCACCACCTCAAATTACAAATGTACATCACAAGCACAACCTCAAAGTACAAATTTCCACACCGCACTACCTCAAAGTACAAAGTGCCTCACTCTACTACCTCAAAGTACAAAGTACCTCACCACACTACATCAAAGTACAAAGTTCCTCACCACACTCCCTCAAAGTACAAAGTACCTCACTGCACTACCTCAAAGTTCAAAGTTTCTCACCGCACAACCTCAAAGTACGAAATACCTCACCGCACCACCTCAAAGAACAAAGTTCCTCACAGCACCACCTCAAAGTACAAACTACCTCATCTCACTATCTCAAAGTACAAAGTACCTCACAGCACTACCTCAAAGTACAAAGTTCCTCACTGCACTACCTCCAAGTACATAGCACTTCACTGCACTACCTCAAAGTACAAAGTTCCTCGCCGCACTAGCTCAAAGTACAAAGTTCCTCACTGCACTACCTCAAAGTACAAAGTTCCTCACCGCACCACCTCAAAGTACACAGTTCCTCACCACAGCACCTCAATGTACAAGGTTCCTCACCGCAGTACATCAATGTACAGAATACCTCATTGCACTGCCTGAAAGCACAAAGTTCCTCACCTCTCCACCTCAAAGTACATTTTCCTCACTGCACCACCTCAAAGTACAAAATACCTCACCGCACTAACTCAAAGTATAAAATAGTTCACTGCACTACCTCAAAGTACAAAGTACCTCACCGCACCACCTCAAATTACAAATGTACATCACAAGCACTACCTCAAAGTACAAATTTCCGCACCGCACTACCTCAAAGTACAAAGTGCCTCACTCTACTACCTCAAAGTACAAAGTACCTCACCACACTACATCAAAGTACAAAGTTCCTCACCACACTCCCTCAAAGTACAAAGTACCTCACCGCACAACCTCAAAGTTCAAACTTCCTCACCGCACCACCTCAAAGTACAAAGTACCTCACTGCACTACCTCAAAGTTCAAAGTTTCTCACCGCACAACCTCAAAGTACGAAATACCTCACCGCACAACCTCAAAGAACAAAGTTCCTCACAGCACCACCTCAAAGTACAAAGTACCTCATCTCACTATCTCAAAGTAAAAAGTACCTCACAGCACTACCTCAAAGTACAAAGTTCCTCACTGCACTACCTCCAAGTACAAAGTACCTCACCACAATACATCAAAGTACAAAGTACCTCACTGCACTACCTCAAAGTACAAAGTTCCTCACTGCACTACCTCCAAGTACATAGCACTTTACTGCACTACCTCAAAGTACAAAGTTCCTCGCCGCACTAGCTCAAAGTACAAAGTTCCTCACTGCACTACCTCAAAGTACAAAGTACCTCACCGCACCACCTCAAATTACAAATGTACATCACAAGCACTACCTCAAAGTACAAATTTCCACATCGCACTACCTCAAAGTACAAAGTACCTCACCACACTACATCAAAGTACAAAGTTCCTCACTGCACTACCTCAAAGTACAAAGTTCCTCACCACAATACCTCAAAGTACAAGATACCTTAGCGCACCTCCTCAAAGTACAAAGTTCCTCACCGCACTATCTCAAAGTACTAAGTACCTCACCGCACAACCTCAAAGTACAAAGTTCCTCACCGCACCACCTCAAAGTACAAAGTACCTCACCGCACCACCTCAAAGTACAATGTTCCTCACTGCACTACCTCAAAGTACAAAGTAACTCTCCGCACTACCTCAAAGTACAAAGTGCCTCACTCTAGTAACTCAAAGTAGAAAGTAACTCACCACACTAACTCAAAGTACAAACTTCCGCACCGCACTACCTCAAAGTACAAAGTACCTCACTGCACTACCTCAATCTACAAAGTACCTCACCGCACAACCTCAAAGCACAAAGTTCCTCACCGCACTACCTCAAAGAAAAAAGTTCCTCACCGCACCACCTCAAAGTATAAAGTACCTCACCGCACCACCTCAAAGTACAATGTTCCTCTCTGCACTACCTCAAAGTAAAAAGTGCCTCACTCTACTAACTCAAAGTAGAAAGTAGCTCACCACACTAACTCAAAGTACAAACTTCCGCACCGCACTACCTCAAAGTACAAAGTACCTCACTGCATTACCTCAAACTACAAAGTTCCTCACCACACTACCTCAAAGTACAAGATACCTTACCGCAACACCTGAAAGTACAAAGCTCCTCACCGCACTACCTCAAAGTACTAAGTACCTCACCGCACAACCTCAATGTACAAACTTCCTAACCGCACTACCACAAAGAAAAAAGTTCTTCACCGCACCACCTCAAAGAACAAAGTTCCTCACAGCACCACCTCAAAGTACAAAGTACCTCATCTCACTATCTCAAAGTACAAAGTACCTCACAGCACTACCTCAAAGTACAAAGTTCCTCACTGCACTACCTCCAAGTACATAGCACTTCACTGCACTACCTCAAAGTACAAAGTTCCTCGCCGCACTAGCTCAAAGTACAAAGCTCCTCACCGCCATACCTCAAAGTGCAAAGTTCCTCACTGCACTACCTCAAAGTATAAAGTACTCACCGCACTACCTCAAACTACAAAGTGCCTCATTCTACTACCTCAAAGTAGAAAATACCTCTCCGCCCTAACTCAAAGTACAGAATACCTCACAGCACTACCTCAAAGTACAAAGTTCCTCACCGCACTACCTCAAAGTACAAAATACTTCTCCGCACTACATCAATGTACAAAGTTCCACACCGCACCACATCAAAGTACAAATACATCACTCGCTACCTCAAAGCACAAAGTTCCTCACCGCACTACCTCAAAATACAAAATAATTCTCCGCACTACCTCAATGTACAAAGTTCCTCACTGCACCACCTCAACATACAAAATACCTCACCGCACTACCTCAAAGTACAAAATACCTCTCTGCACTATCTCAAAGTACAAAGTTCCTCACTGCACCACCTCAATGTACAAAGTTCCTCGTCGCACTACCTCAAAAGACAAAGTCCCTCTCTGCACTACCTCAAAGTACAAGATACCTTACCGCACCTCCTCAAAGTACAAACTTCCACACCGCACTACCTCAATGTACAAAGTACCTCACCACACGATCTCAAAATGCAAAGCACCTCACTCTATTACCTCAAGGTACAAAGTTCCTCACCGCACCACCTCAAAGTACAAAATACCTCACCGCACCACCTCAAAGTACAAAGTACCTCACCTCAATACCTTAAAGTAAAAGTACCTCACTGCACTACCTCAAAGTACGAAGTTCCTCACCACACTAGTTCAAAGTAGAAAGTGCCTCACTCTACTACCTCAAGGTACAAATTACCTCACTGCACTACCTCAAACTACAAAGTTCCTCACCGCACTACCTCAAAGAAAAAACTTCCTCACCGCACCAACTCAAAGTACAAAGATCCTCACCGTTGTACCTCAAAGTAAAAAGTTCCTCACCGCAGTACATCAATGTAGACAATACCTCACCACACTGCCTGAAAGTACAAAGTTCCTCAACTCACCACCTCAAGGTACAAAGCACCTCACCACACGACCTCAAAATGCAATGTACCTCACTCTGCTACCTCAAAGTACAAAGTTCCTCACCGTACCACCTCAAAGTACAAAATACCTCACTGCACTTCCTCAAAGTACACAGTACCTCTCCGCACTAACTCAATGTACAAATTTCCTCACCGCACCACCTCAACTTACAAAATACCTCACTCGCTACCTCAATGTACAAAGTACCTCACAGCACCACCTCAAAGCACAAAGTACCTCACCTCACTGCCTCAAAGTACAAAGTTCTTCACTGCACTACCTCAACGTACAAAGTTCCGCACCGCAGTACCTCAAAGAACATAGCACTTCACTGCACTACCTCAAAGTACAAAGTTCCTCACCACACTCCCTCAAAGTACAAAGTACCTCACTGCACTACCTCAAAGTTCAAAGTTTCTCACCGCACAACCTCAAAGTACGAAATACCTCACCGCACCACCTCAAAGAACAAAGTTCCTCACAGCACCACCTCAAAGTACAAAGTACCTCATCTCACTATCTCAAAGTACAAAGTACCTCACAGCACTACCTCAAAGTACAAAATACCTCACTGCACTACCTCCCAAGTACATAGCACTTCACTGCACTACCTCAAAGTACAAAGTACCTCACCGCACAACCTCAAAGTACAAAGTACCTCATTGCACCACCTCAAAGTACAAAATACCTCACCGCACTAACTCAAAGTATAAAATAGTTCACTGCACTACCTCAAAGTACAAAGTACCTCACCGCACCACCTCAAATTACAAATGTACATCACAAGCACTACCTCAAAGTACAAATTTCCACACCGCACTACCTCAAAGTACAAAGTGCCTCACTCTACTACCTCAAAGTACAAAGTACCTCACCACACTACATCAAAGTACAAAGTTCCTCACCACACTCCCTCAAAGTACAAAGTACCTCACTGCACTACCTCAAAGTTCAAAGTTTCTCACCGCACAACCTCAAAGTACGAAATACCTCACCGCACCACCTCAAAGAACAAAGTTCCTCACAGCACCACCTCAAAGTACAAAGTACCTCATCTCACTATCTCAAAGTACAAAGTACCTCACAGCACTACCTCAAAGTACAAAGTTCCTCACTGCACTACCTCCAAGTACATAGCACTTCACTGCACTACCTCAAAGTACAAAGTTCCTCGCCGCACTAGCTCAAAGTACAAAGTTCCTCACTGCACTACCTCAAAGTACAAAGTTCCTCACCGCACCACCTCAAAGTACACAGTTCCTCACCACAGCACCTCAATGTACAAGGTTCCTCACCGCAGTACATCAATGTACAGAATACCTCATTGCACTGCCTGAAAGCACAAAGTTCCTCACCTCTCCACCTCAAAGTACAAAGTTCCTCACTGCACCACCTCAAAGTACAAAATACCTCACCGCACTAACTCAAAGTATAAAATAGTTCACTGCACTACCTCAAAGTACAAAGTACCTCACCGCACCACCTCAAATTACAAATGTACATCTCAAGCACTACCTCAAAGTACAAATTTCCGCACCGCACTACCTCAAAGTACAAAGTGCCTCACTCTACTACCTCAAAGTACAAAGTACCTCACCACACTACATCAAAGTACAAAGTTCCTCACCACACTCCCTCAAAGTACAAAGTACCTCACCGCACAACCTCAAAGTTCAAACTTCCTCACCGCACCACCTCAAAGTACAAAGTACCTCACTGCACTACCTCAAAGTTCAAAGTTTCTCACCGCACAACCTCAAAGTACGAAATACCTCACCGCACAACCTCAAAGAACAAAGTTCCTCACAGCACCACCTCAAAGTACAAAGTACCTCATCTCACTATCTCAAAGTACAAAGTACCTCACAGCACTACCTCAAAGTACAAAGTTCCTCACTGCACTACCTCCAAGTACAAAGTACCTCACCACAATACATCAAAGTACAAAGTACCTCACTGCACTACCTCAAAGTACAAAGTTCCTCACTGCACTACCTCCAAGTACATAGCACTTTACTGCACTACCTCAAAGTACAAAGTTCCTCGCCGCACTAGCTCAAAGTACAAAGTTCCTCACTGCACTACCTCAAAGTACAAAGTTCCTCACTGCACTACCTCAAAGTACAAAGTACCTCACCGCACCACCTCAAATTACAAATGTACATCACAAGCACTACCTCAAAGTACAAATTTCCACATCGCACTACCTCAAAGTACAAAGTACCTCACTGCACTACCTCAGAGTTCAAAGTTTCTCACCGCACAACCTCAAAGTACGAAATACCTCACCGCACCACCTCAAAGAACAAAGTTCCTCACAGCACCACCTCAAAGTACAAAGTACTTCATCTCACTATCTCAAAGTACAAAGTACCTCACAGCACTACCTCAAAGTACAAAGTACCTCACTGCACTACCTCCAAGTACATAGCACTTCACTGCACTACCTCAAAGTACAAAGTTCCTCGCCGCACTAGCTCAAAGTACAAAGTTCCTCACTGCACTACCTCAAAGTACAAAGTTCCTCACCACAATACCTCAAAGTACAAGATACCTTAGCGCACCTCCTCAAAGTACAAAGTTCCTCACCGCACTATCTCAAAGTACTAAGTACCTCACCGCACAACCTCAAAGTACAAAGTTCCTCACCGCACCACCTCAAAGTACAAAGTACCTCACCGCACCACCTCAAAGTACAATGTTCCTCACTGCACTACCTCAAAGTACAAAGTAACTCTCCGCACTACCTCAAAGTACAAAGTGCCTCACTCTAGTAACTCAAAGTAGAAAGTAACTCACCACACTAACTCAAAGTACAAACTTCCGCACCGCACTACCTCAAAGTACAAAGTACCTCACTGCACTACCTCAATCTACAAAGTACCTCACCGCACAACCTCAAAGCACAAAGTTCCTCACCGCACTACCTCAAAGAAAAAAGTTCCTCACCGCACCACCTCAAAGTACAAAGTACCTCACCGCACCACCTCAAAGTACAATGTTCCTCTCTGCACTACCTCAAAGTAAAAAGTGCCTCACTCTACTAACTCAAAGTAGAAAGTAGCTCACCACACTAACTCAAAGTACAAACTTCCGCACCGCACTACCTCAAAGTACAAAGTACCTCACTGCATTACCTCAAACTACAAAGTTCCTCACCACACTACCTCAAAGTACAAGATACCTTACCGCAACACCTGAAAGTACAAAGCTCCTCACCGCACTACCTCAAAGTACTAAGTACCTCACCGCACAACCTCAATGTACAAACTTCCTAACCGCACTACCACAAAGAAAAAAGTTCTTCACCGCACCACCTCAAAGAACAAAGTACCTCACAGCACTACCTCAAAGTACAAAGTTCCTCACTGCACTACCTCCAAGTACATAGCACTTCACTGCACTACCTCAAAGTACAAAGTTCCTCGCCGCACTAGCTCAAAGTACAAAGCTCCTCACCGCCATACCTCAAAGTGCAAAGTTCCTCACTGCACTACCTCAAAGTATAAAGTACTCACCGCACTACCTCAAACTACAAAGTGCCTCACTCTACTACCTCAAAGTAGAAAATACCTCTCCGCCCTAACTCAAAGTACAGAATACCTGACAGCACTACCTCAAAGTACAAAGTTCCTCACCGCACTACCTCAAAGTACAAAATACTTCTCCGCACTACATCAATGTACAAAGTTCCACACCGCACCACATCAAAGTACAAATACATCACTCGCTACCTCAAAGCACAAAGTTCCTCACCGCACTACCTCAAAATACAAAATAATTCTCCGCACTACCTCAATGTACAAAGTTCCTCACTGCACCACCTCAACATACAAAATACCTCACCGCACTACCTCAAAGTACAAAATACCTCTCTGCACTATCTCAAAGTACAAAGTTCATCACTGCACCACCTCAAGTACAAAGTACCTTACCGCACTACCACAAAGTACAAATTTCCTTACCGTTCTACCTCAAAATACAAAGAACCTCACTGCACTACCTCAAAGTATAAGACACTTCACTGCTCTTCCTCGAAGTACAACGTTCCTCACCGCACTACCTCAAATTACAAGTTACATCACCGCATTACCTCAAAGTACAAAGTTCCTCACCGCACTACCTCAAAGAAAAAAGCTCCTCACCGCACCTCCTCAAAGAACAAAGTCCCTCACCGTACTACTTCAAAGTACAAAGTTCCTCACCGCACTACCTCAAAGTACAAAGTTCCACACCACAATACCTCAAAGAGCAAAGTCCCACAAAGCACTACCTCAAATTACAAGATACCTCACCGCACTACCTTAAAGTACAAAGTTCCTCACCACTGTATTTCAAAGTACAAAGTTCCTCTCCACCACACCTCAAAGTACAAAATACCTCACTGCAATACCTCAAAGTACAAAGTTCCTCACCGCACCACCTCAAAGTAAAAGTACCTCACTGCACTACCTCAATGTACAAAGTACCTCACCGCACTACCTCAAAGTACACAGTGCTTCACTCTACTACCTCAAAGTACAAAATGCCTCACCGCACTGCCTGAAATTACAAAGTTCCTCACCTCTGCACCTCAATGTACAAAGTTCCTCACAGCACCACCTCAAGGTACAAAGTACCTCACCTCACTACTTCAAAGTATAAAGTACCTCACTGCACTACCTCAAAGTACAAAGTTCCTCACAGCACTACCTCCAAATACATAGCACTTCACTGCATTACCTCAAAGTACAAAGTTCCTCGCCGCACTACCTCAAAGTACAAATTTCCTCACTGCACTACCTCAAAGTACAAAGTACCTCACCGCACTACCTCAAAGTACAAAGTTCCTCACCGACCTACCTCAATGTACAAAGTACCTCACTCTACTACCTCAAACTACAAAGTTCCTCAACGCACCACCTCCAAGTAAAAAATACCTCATCGCACTACCTCAATGTACAAAATACCACACAGCACTACCTCAAAGTACAGAGTACCTCACCGCACTACCTCAAAGTACAAAGTTCCTCACCACACGACCTCAAAGTAGAAAGTACCTCACTCTACTACCTCGAAGTACAAAGTTCGTCACCGCAGCACCTCAAAGTAAAAACTACCTCACCGCACTACCTCAAAGTACAAAATACCACACTGCACTACCTCAAAGTACAAATTACCTCACCGCGCTACCTCAAAGTACAAAGATCCTCACCGCACTACCTCAAAGTACAAATTACCTCACCGCGCTACCTCAAAGTACAAAGATCCTCACCGCACCACCTCAAAGTACAAAGTTCCTCACTGCACACCCTTCAAAGTACAAAGTTCCTCACCGCACAACCGCAAAGTACAAAATACTTCTCCGCACCACCTCAAAGTACAAAGTCCTCACCACACCACCTCAACATACAAAATACATCACTCACTACCTCAAAGTACAAAATACCTCACTGAACTATCTCAAAGTACAAAGTTCCTCACTGCACCACCTCAAAGTACAAAGTACCTTACCGCACTACCACAATGTACAAATTTCCTTACCGTACTACCACAAAATACAAAGTACCTCACTGCACTACCTCAAAGTATAAGACACTTCACTGCTTTTCCTCGAAGTACAACGTTCTTACCGCACTACCTCAAAGTACAAAGGTCCTCACCACAATACCTCAAAGAGCAAAGTCCCTAACCGCTCTACCTCAAATTACAAGTTACATCACCGCATTACCTCAAAGTACAAAGTTCCTCACTCTACTACCTCAAAGTACAAAGTTCCTCACCGCACCACCTCAAAGTACAAAATACCACACTCAATAACTCAAATTACAAAGCACCTCACCGCACCACCTCAAAGTACAAAGTTCCTCACCGCTGAACTTCAAAGTATAAATTCCTCACCGCACTACCTCAAAGTACAAAGTACCTCACCACACAACCACAAAATACAAAGTACCTCAATCTACCACCTCAAGGTACAAAGTTCCTCAGCGCACCACGTCAAAGTACAAAATACCTCACAGCACCACCTCAAAGTACAAAATACCTCACTGCACTACCTCAAAGTACAAAGTTCCTCACCGCACCACCTCAAAGTACAAAGTATCTCACCGCCACACCTCAAAGTACAAAGTACCTCACCTCTCTACCTCAAAGTAAAAGTACCTCACTGCAGTACCTCAAAGTTCAAAGTTCCTCACCGCACTACCTCAAAGTACAAAGTGCCTCACCACACTACCTCAAAGTACAAAGTTCCTCACCGCACTACCTCAAAGTACAAAGTTCCTCATCGCACCACCTCAAAGTACAAAATACCACTCTCACTAACTCAAAGTACAAAGAACCTCACCGCACCACCTCAAAGTATTATGTACCTCACCGCACTACCTCAAAGTACAAAGTGCCTCACGCTACTACCTCAAAGAACAAAGTACCTCACCACACTACCTCAAAGTACAAAGTTCCTCACCACACTCTCTCAAAGTACAAAGTACCTCACCGCACAACCTCAAAGTACAAAGTTCCTCACCGCGCTACCACAAAGTACAAAGTTCCTCACCGCACTACCTCAATGTACACAGTACCTCGCCGCACTACCTCAAAGTTCAAAGTTCCTCACCTCTCCATCTCAAAGTACAAAGTTCCTCACCGCACGACCTTAAAGTACAATATTCCTCACCACAATACCTCAAAGAGCAAAGTCCCTCACCGCACTACCTCAAATTACAAGTTACTTCACCGCATTACCTCAAAGTACAAAGTTCCTCACCGCACTAGCTCAAAGAAAAAAGCTCCTCACCGCACCTCCTCAAAGAATAAAGTCCCTCACCGTACTACTTCAAAGTACAAAGTTCCTCACCGCACTACTTCAAAGTACAAAGTTCCTCACCACAATACCTCAAAGAGCAAAGTCCCACAAAGCACTACCTCAAATTACAAGGTACATCACCGCATTACCTCGAAGTACAAAGTTCTTCACCTCCCTACCTCAGAGTACAAAGTACCTCAACGCACGACTTCAAAGTACAAAGCACCTCACTCTACTACCTCAAAGTACAAAGTTCCTCACCGCACCACCTCAAAGTACAAAATACCACATCCACTAACTCAAAGTACAAAATACCTCACCGCACCACCTCAAAATACTATGTACCTCACCGCACTACCTCAAAGTACAAAGTGCCTCACGCTACTACCTCAAAGTACAAAGTACCTCACTGCACTACTTCAAATCACAAATTTCCGCACCGCACTCCCTCAAAGTACAAAGTACCTCACCGCACAACCTCAAAGTACGAAATACCTCACTGCACTACTTCAAATTACATAATACCTCACCGCACTACCTCAAAGTACAAAGTTACTCACCGTTGTATTTCAAAGTACAAAGTTCCTCTCCGCCAAACCTCAAAGTACAAAATACCTCACCGCACTACCTCAAAGTACAAAGTGCCTCACGCTACTACCTCAAAGTACAAAGTACCTCACTGCACTACTTCAAATCACAAATTTCCGCACCGCACTCCCTCAAAGTACAAAGTACCTCACCGCACAACCTCAAAGTACGAAATACCTCACTGCACTACCTCAAATTACATAATACCTCACCGCACTACCTCAAAGTACAAAGTTACTCACCGTTGTATTTCAAAGTACAAAGTTCCTCTCCGCCAAACCTCAAAGTACAAAATACCTCACCGCACTACCTCAAAGTACAAAATACCTCACTGCACTACCTCAAAGTACAAAGTTCCTCACCGCACCACCTCAAAGTACAAAGTATCTCACCGCACCACCTCAAACAACAAAGTACCTCACCTCACTACTTCAAAGTACAAAGTACCTCACTGCACTACCTCAAAGTACAAAGTTCCTCACTGCACTCCCTCAAAGTACAAAGTACCTCACCGCACAACCTCAAAGTACGAAATACCTCACTGCACTACCTCAAATTACATAATACCTCACCGCACTACCTCAAAGTACAAAGTTACTCACCGTTGTATTTCAAAGTACAAAGTTCCTCTCCGCCAAACCTCAAAGTACAAAATACCTCACCGCACTACCTCAAAGTACAAAATACCTCACTGCACTACCTCAAAGTACAAAGTTCCTCACCGCACCACCTCAAAGTACAAAGTATCTCACCGCACCACCTCAAACAACAAAGTACCTCACCTCACTACTTCAAAGTACAAAGTACCTCACTGCACTACCTCAAAGTACAAAGTTCCTCACTGCACTACCTCAAAGTACAAAGTTCCTCACTGCACTACCTCCAAGTACATAGCACTTCACTGCACTACCTCAAAGTACAAAGTTCCTCGCCACACAACCTCAAAGTACAAAGTTCCTCACTGCACACCCTCAAAGTACAAAGTTCCTCACCGCACTACCTCAAAGTACAAAGTTCCTCACTTCTCCATCTCAAAGTACAAAGTTCTTCACCACACGACCTTAAAGTACAAGATACCTCACCGCACTACCTCAAAGTACAAAGTTCCTCACCGCAATGCCTCAAACTACAAAGTTCCTCATCGCAATGTCTCAAAGTACAAAGTTCCTCACTGCGCTA
Source organism: Mobula birostris (assembly GCF_030028105.1). Classification (NCBI taxonomy): domain Eukaryota; kingdom Metazoa; phylum Chordata; class Chondrichthyes; order Myliobatiformes; family Myliobatidae; genus Mobula; species Mobula birostris. The sequence continues at coordinate 91,617 of NW_027274397.1, forward strand.
CCTCAAAGTACAAAGTTCCTCACCGCAGTCCCTTAAAGTACAAAGTTTGTCACCGCCCGACCTCAAAGTACAAAGTCCTCACGGCACGACCTCAAAGTACAAAGTTCCTCTACACACTGCCTGAAAGTACAAAGTACCTCACCGCACTACCTCAAAGTACAAAGTTCCTCACTGCACACCCTCAAAGATCAAAGTACCTCGCCGCACTACCTCAAAGTACAAAGATCCTCACCACTGTACCTCAAACTACAAAGTTCCTCACCGCACTAACTCAAAGTACAAAGTTCCTCACTGCACACCCTCAAAGTATAAAGTTCCTCACCGCACTACCTTAAAGTACAAGATACCTCACCGCACTACCTCAAAGTACAAAGTTCCTCACCGCAATGCCTCAAAGTACAAAGTTCCTCACTGCACTACCTCAAAGTACAAAGTTCCTCACCGCACTCCCTTAAAGTACAAAGTTCGTCACCGCCCTACCTCAAAGTACAAAGTCCTCACTGCACGACCTCAAAGTACAAAGTACCCCACTATACTACCTCAAAGTACAAAGTTCCTCTACACACTGCCTGAAAGTACAAAGTACCTCACCGCACTACCTCAAAGTACAAAGTTCCAAACCGCACTACCTCAAAGTACAAAGTTCCTCACCGCACTCCTCAAAGTACAAACTACCTCACTGCACTACCTCAATGTACAAAGTTCATCTCCGCACTACCTCAAAGAAAAAACTTCCTCACCGCACCACCTCAAAGTACAAAGTTCCTCACCGCCCTACCTCAATGTACAAAGTTCCTCACTATACTACCTCAAAGTACAAAGTTCCTCTGCACACTGCCTGAAAGTACAAAGTACCTCACCGCACTACCTCAAAGTACAAAGTTCCAAACCGCACTACCTCAAACTACAAAGTTCCTCACTGCACACCCTCAAAGATCAAAGTTGCTCACCGCACTACCTCAAAGTACAAAGTTCCTCACCGCACTACCTCAAAGTACAAAGTTCCTCACTGCACACCCTCAAAGATCAAAGTTCCTCACCGCACTACCTCAAAGTACAAAGTTCCTCACCGCACTACCTCAAAGTACAAAGATCCTCACCACTGTACCTCAAACTACAAAGTTCCTCAACGCACTACCTCAAAGTACAAAGTTCCTCACTGCACACCCTCAAAGTACAAAGTTCCTCACCACACGACCTTAAAGTACAAGATACCTCACCGCACTACCTCAAAGTACAAAGTTCCTCACCGCAATGCCTCAAACTACAAAGTTCCTCATCGCAATGTCTCAAAGTACAAAGTTCCTCACTGCGCTACCTCAAAGTACAAAGTTCCTCACCGCACTCCCTTAAAGTACAAAGTTTGTCACCGCCCGACCTCAAAGTACAAAGTCCTCACGGCACGACCTCAAAATACAAAGTTCCTCTACACACTGCCTGAAAGTACAAAGTACCTCACCGCACTACCTCAAAGTACAAAGTTCCAAACCGCACTACCTCAAAGTACAAAGTTCCTCACTGCACACCCTCAAAGATCAAAGTTCCTCACCGCACTACCTCAAAGTACAAAGTACCTCGCCGCACTACCTCAAAGTACAAAGATCCTCACCACTGTACCTCAAACTACAAAGTTCCTCACCGCACTACCTCAAAGTACAAAGTTCCTCACTGCACACCCTCAAAGTATAAAGTTCCTCACCGCACTACCTTAAAGTACAAGATACCTCACCGCACTACCTCAAAGTACAAAGTTCCTCACCGCAATGCCTCAAAGTACAAAGTTCCTCACTGCACTACCTCAAAGTACAAAGTTCCTCACCGCACTCCCTTAAAGTACAAAGTTCGTCACCGCCCTACCTCAAAGTACAAAGTCCTCACTGCACGACCTCAAAGTACAAAGTACCTCACTATACTACCTCAAAGTACAAAGTTCCTCTACACACTGCCTGAAAGTACAAAGTACCTCACCGCACTACCTCAAAGTACAAAGTTCCAAACCGCACTACCTCAAAGTACAAAGTTCCTCACTGCACTACCTCAATGTAAAAAGTTCATCTCCGCACTACCTCAAAGAAAAAACTTCCTCACCGCACCACCTCAAAGTACAAAGTTCCTCACCGCCCTACCTCAATGTACAAAGTTCCTCACTATACTACCTCAAAGTACAAAGTTCCTCTGCACACTGCCTGAAAGTACAAAGTACCTCACCGCACTACCTCAAAGTACAAAGTTCCAAACCGCACTACCTCAAACTACAAAGTTCCTCACTGCACACCCTCAAAGATCAAAGTTCCTCACCGCACTACCTCAAAGTACAAAGTTCCTCACCGCACTACCTCAAAGTACAAAGTTCCTCACTGCACACCCTCAAAGATCAAAGTTCCTCACCGCACTACCTCAAAGTACAAAGTTCCTCACCGCACTACCTCAAAGTACAAAGATCCTCACCACTGTACCTCAAACTACAAAGTTCCTCACCGCACTACCTTAAAGTACAAGATACCTCACCGCACTACCTCAAAGTACAAAGTTCCTCACCGCAATGCCTCAAAGTACAAAGTTCCTCACTGCACTACCTCAAAGTACAAAGTTCCTCACCGCACTCCCTTAAAGTACAAAGTTCGTCACCGCCCTACCTCAAAGTACAAAGTCCTCACTGCACGACCTCAAAGTACAAAGTACCCCACTATACTACCTCAAAGTACAAAGTTCCTCTACACACTGCCTGAAAGTACAAAGTACCTCACCGCACTACCTCAAAGTACAAAGTTCCAAACCGCACTACCTCAAAGTACAAAGTTCCTCACCGCACTCCTCAAAGTACAAACTACCTCACTGCACTACCTCAATGTACAAAGTTCATCTCCGCACTACCTCAAAGAAAAAACTTCCTCACCGCACCACCTCAAAGTACAAAGTTCCTCAACGCCCTACCTCAATGTACAAAGTTCCTCACTATACTACCTCAAAGTACAAAGTTCCTCTGCACACTGCCTGAAAGTACAAAGTACCTCACCGCACTACCTCAAAGTACAAAGTTCCAAACCGCACTACCTCAAACTACAAAGTTCCTCACTGCACACCCTCAAAGATCAAAGTTGCTCACCGCACTACCTCAAAGTACAAAGTTCCTCACTGCACACCCTCAAAGATCAAAGTTCCTCACCGCACTACCTCAAAGTACAAAGTTCCTCACCGCACTACCTCAAAGTACAAAGATCCTCACCACTGTACCTCAAACTACAAAGTTCCTCAACGCACTACCTCAAAGTACAAAGTTCCTCACTGCACACCCTCAAAGTACAAAGTTCCTCACCACACGACCTTAAAGTACAAGATACCTCACCGCACTACCTCAAAGTACAAAGTTCCTCACCGCAATGCCTCAAACTACAAAGTTCCTCATCGCAATGTCTCAAAGTACAAAGTTCCTCACTGCGCTACCTCAAAGTACAAAGTTCCTCACCGCACTCCCTTAAAGTACAAAGTTTGTCACCGCCCGACCTCAAAGTACAAAGTCCTCACGGCACGACCTCAAAATACAAAGTTCCTCTACACACTGCCTGAAAGTACAAAGTACCTCACCGCACTACCTCAAAGTACAAAGTTCCAAACCGCACTACCTCAAAGTACAAAGTTCCTCACTGCACACCCTCAAAGATCAAAGTTCCTCACCGCACTACCTCAAAGTACAAAGTACCTCGCCGCACTACCTCAAAGTACAAAGATCCTCACCACTGTACCTCAAACTACAAAGTTCCTCACCGCACTACCTCAAAGTACAAAGTTCCTCACTGCACACCCTCAAAGTATAAAGTTCCTCACCGCACTACCTTAAAGTACAAGATACCTCACCGCACTACCTCAAAGTACAAAGTTCGTCACCGCCCTACCTCAAAGTACAAAGTCCTCACTGCACGACCTCAAAGTACAAAGTACCTCACTATACTACCTCAAAGTACAAAGTTCCTCTACACACTGCCTGAAAGTACAAAGTACCTCACCGCACTACCTCAAAGTACAAAGTTCCAAACCGCACTACCTCAAAGTACAAAGTTCCTCACTGCACTACCTCAATGTAAAAAGTTCATCTCCGCACTACCTCAAAGAAAAAACTTCCTCACCGCACCACCTCAAAGTACAAAGTTCCTCACCGCCCTACCTCAATGTACAAAGTTCCTCACTATACTACCTCAAAGTACAAAGTTCCTCTGCACACTGCCTGAAAGTACAAAGTACCTCACCGCACTACCTCAAAGTACAAAGTTCCAAACCGCACTACCTCAAACTACAAAGTTCCTCACTGCACACCCTCAAAGATCAAAGTTCCTCACCGCACTACCTCAAAGTACAAAGTTCCTCACCGCACTACCTCAAAGTACAAAGTTCCTCACTGCACACCCTCAAAGATCAAAGTTCCTCACCGCACTACCTCAAAGTACAAAGTTCCTCACCGCACTACCTCAAAGTACAAAGATCCTCACCACTGTACCTCAAACTACAAAGTTCCTCAACGCACTACCTCAAAGTACAAAGTTCCTCACTGCACACCCTCAAAGTACAAAGTTCCTCACCACACGACCTTAAAGTACAAGATACCTCACCGCACTACCTCAAAGTACAAAGTTCCTCACCGCAATGCCTCAAAGTACAAAGTTCCTCACTGCACTACCTCAAAGTACAAAGTTCCCCACCGCACTCCCTTAAAGTACAAAGTTCCTCACCATCCTACCTCAAAGTACAAAGTACCTCACCGCACAACCTCAAAGTACAAAGTACTTCACCGCACTTCTTCAAAGTACAAAGATCCTCACCATTGTACCTCAAACTACAAAATTCCTCACCACAGTACATCAATCTAAAAAGTATCTCACCACACTACCTGAAAGTACAATGTTCTTCACTTTTTCAACTCAAAGTACAATGATCCTCACCGCTCGACCTCAAAGTACTAGATACCTCACCGCACTACCTCAAAGTACAAAGTTCCTCACCGTAATACCGCAAGGAGCAAAGTTCCTCACCGCACTACCTCAAAGTACAAGATACATCACCGCATTACCTCAAAGTACAAAGTTTCTCAACGCATTACATCAAAGTACAAAGTTCCTCACCGCCCTACCTCAATGTACAAAGTTCCTCACTCTACTACCTCAAAGTACAAAGTTCCTCACCGTAATACCGCAAAGAGCAAAGTTCCTCACCGCACTACCTCAAAGTACAAGATACATCACCGCATTACCTCAAAGTACTAAGTTCCTCACCGCATTACATCAAAGTACAAGGTTCCTCACTGGCCTACCTCAATGTACAAAGTACCTCACTCTACTACCTCAAAGTACAAAGATCCTCACCGCTGTACCTCAAGCTACAAAGTTCATCACCGCACTACCTCAAAGTACAAAGTTCCTCACTGCACACCCTCAAAGATCAAAGTTCCTCACCGCACTACCTCAAAGTACAAAGTACCTCGCCGCACTACCTCAAAGTACAAAGATCCTCACCACTGTACCTCAAACTACAAAGTTCCTCACCGCACTACCTCAAAGTACAAGGTTCCTCACTGCACACCCTCAAAGTATAAAGTTCCTCACCGCACTACCTTAAAGTACAAGATACCTCACCGCACTACCTCAAAGTACAAAGTTCCTCACCGCAATGCCTCAAAGTACAAAGTTCCTCACTGCACTACCTCAAAGTACAAAGTTCCTCACCGCACTCCCTTAAAGTACAAAGTTCGTCACCGCCCTACCTCAAAGTACAAAGTCCTCACTGCACGACCTCAAAGTACAAAGTACCCCACTATACTACCTCAAAGTACAAAGTTCCTCTACACACTGCCTGAAAGTACAAAGTACCTCACCGCACTACCTCAAAGTACAAAGTTCCAAACCGCACTACCTCAAAGTACAAAGTTCCTCACCGCACTCCTCAAAGTACAAACTACCTCACTGCACTACCTCAATGTACAAAGTTCATCTCCGCACTACCTCAAAGAAAAAACTTCCTCACCGCACCACCTCAAAGTACAAAGTTCCTCACCGCCCTACCTCAATGTACAAAGTTCCTCACTATACTACCTCAAAGTACAAAGTTCCTCTGCACACTGCCTGAAAGTACAAAGTACCTCACCGCACTACCTCAAAGTACAAAGTTCCAAACCGCACTACCTCAAACTACAAAGTTCCTCACTGCACACCCTCAAAGATCAAAGTTCCTCACCGCACTACCTCAAAGTACAAAGTTCCTCACCGCACTACCTCAAAGTACAAAGTTCCTCACTGCACACCCTCAAAGATCAAAGTTCCTCACCGCACTACCTCAAAGTACAAAGTTCCTCACCGCACTACCTCAAAGTACAAAGATCCTCACCACTGTACCTCAAACTACAAAGTTCCTCAACGCACTACCTCAAAGTACAAAGTTCCTCACTGCACACCCTCAAAGTACAAAGTTCCTCACCACACGACCTTAAAGTACAAGATACCTCACCGCACTACCTCAAAGTACAAAGTTCCTCACCGCAATGCCTCAAAGTACAAAGTTCCTCACTGCACTACCTCAAAGTACAAAGTTCCCCACCGCACTCCCTTAAAGTACAAAGTTCCTCACCATCCTACCTCAAAGTACAAAGTACCTCACCGCACAACCTCAAAGTACAAAGTACTTCACCGCACTTCTTCAAAGTACAAAGATCCTCACCATTGTACCTCAAACTACAAAATTCCTCACCACAGTACATCAATCTAAAAAGTATCTCACCACACTACCTGAAAGTACAATGTTCTTCACTTTTTCAACTCAAAGTACAATGATCCTCACCGCTCGACCTCAAAGTACTAGATACCTCACCGCACTACCTCAAAGTACAAAGTTCCTCACCGTAATACCGCAAGGAGCAAAGTTCCTCACCGCACTACCTCAAAGTACAAGATACATCACCGCATTACCTCAAAGTACAAAGTTTCTCAACGCATTACATCAAAGTACAAGGTTCCTCACCGCCCTACCTCAATGTACAAAGTTCCTCACTCTACTACCTCAAAGTACAAAGTTCCTCACCGTAATACCGCAAAGAGCAAAGTTCCTCACCGCACTACCTCAAAGTACAAGATACATCACCGCATTACCTCAAAGTACTAAGTTCCTCACCGCATTACATCAAAGTACAAGGTTCCTCACTGGCCTACCTCAATGTACAAAGTACCTCACTCTACTACCTCAAAGTACAAAGATCCTCACCGCTGTACCTCAAGCTACAAAGTTCATCACCGCACTACCTCAAAGTACAAAGTTCCTCACTGCACACCCTCAAAGTACAAAGTTCCTCACTGCACTACCTCAAAGTACAAAGTTCCTCACTTCTCCATCTCAAAGTACAAAGTTCCTCACCACACGACCTTAAAGTACAAGATACCTCACCGCACTACCTCAAAGTACAAAGTTCCTCACCGCAATGCCTCAAAGTACAAAGTTCCTCACTGCACTACCTCAAAGTACAAAGTTCCTCACCGCACTCCCTTAAAGTACAAAGTTCGTCACCGCCCGACCTCAAAGTACAAAGTCCTCACCGCACGACCTCAAAGTACAAAGTACCCCACTATACTACCTCAAAGTACAAAGTTCCTCTACACACTGCCTGAAAGTACAAAGTACCTCACCGCACTACCTCAAAGTACAAAGTTCCAAACCGCACTACCTCAAAGTACAAAGTTCCTCACTGCAAACCCTCAAAGAACAAAGTTCCTCACCGCACTACCTCAAAGTACAAAGTACCTCACCGCACTACCTCAAAGTACAAAGATCCTCACCACTGTACCTCAAACTACAAAGTTCCTCACCCCACTACCTCAAAGTACAAAGTTCCTCACTGCACACCCTGAAAGTACAAAGTTCCTCACCGTACTACCTCAAAGTACAAAGTTCCTCACATCTCCATCTCAAAGTACAAAGTTCCTCACCACACGACCTTAAAGTACAAGATACCTCACCGCACTACCTCAAAGTACAAAGTTCCTCACCGCACTACCTCAAAGTACAAAGTTCCTCACCGCAATGCCTCAAAGTACAAAGTTCCTCACTGCACTACCTCAAAGTACAAAGTTCCTCACCGCACTCCCTTAAAGTACAAAGTTCGTCACCGCCCGACCTCAAGTACAAAGTCCTCACCGGACGACCTCAAAGTACAAAGTACCCCACTATACTACCTCAAAGTACAAAGTTCCTCTACACACTGCCTGAAAGTACAAGATACCTCACCGCACTACCTCAAAGTACAAAGTTCCTTACCGCACAACCTCAAAGTACAAAGTACCTCATTGCACCACCTCAAAGTACAAAATACCTCACCGCACTAACTCAAAGTATAAAATAGTTCACTGCACTTCCTCAAAGTACAAAGTACCTCACCGCACCACCTCAAATTACAAATGTACATCACAAGCACTACCTCAAAGTACAAATTTCCACACGCACTACCTCAAAGTACAAAGTGCCTCACTCTACTACCTCAAAGTACAAAGTACCTCACCACACTACATCAAAGTACAAAGTTCCTCACCACACTCCCTCAAAGTACAAAGTACCTCACTGCACTACCTCAAAGTTCAAAGTTTCTCACCGCACAACCTCAAAGTACGAAATACCTCACCGCACCACCTCAAAGAACAAAGTTCCTCACAGCACCACCTCAAAGTACAAAGTACCTCATCTCACTATCTCAAAGTACAAAGTACCTCACAGCACTACCTCAAAGTACAAAGTTCCTCACTGCACTACCTCCAAGTACATAGCACTTCACTGCACTACCTCAAAGTACAAAGTTCCTCGCCGCACTAGCTCAAAGTACAAAGTTCCTCACTGCACTACCTCAAAGTACAAAGTTCCTCACCGCACCACCTCAAAGTACACAGTTCCTCACCACAGCACCTCAATGTACAAGGTTCCTCACCGCAGTACATCAATGTACAGAATACCTCATTGCACTGCCTGAAAGCACAAAGTTCCTCACCTCTCCACCTCAAAGTACAAAGTTCCTCACTGCACCACCTCAAAGTACAAAATACCTCACCGCACTAACTCAAAGTATAAAATAGTTCACTGCACTACCTCAAAGTACAAAGTACCTCACCGCACCACCTCAAATTACAAATGTACATCACAAGCACTACCTCAAAGTACAAATTTCCGCACCGCACTACCTCAAAGTACAAAGTGCCTCACTCTACTACCTCAAAGTACAAAGTACCTCACCACACTACATCAAAGTACAAAGTTCCTCACCACACTCCCTCAAAGTACAAAGTACCTCACCGCACAACCTCAAAGTTCAAACTTCCTCACCGCACCACCTCAAAGTACAAAGTACCTCACTGCACTACCTCAAAGTTCAAAGTTTCTCACCGCACAACCTCAAAGTACGAAATACCTCACCGCACAACCTCAAAGAACAAAGTTCCTCACAGCACCACCTCAAAGTACAAAGTACCTCATCTCACTATCTCAAAGTACAAAGTACCTCACAGCACTACCTCAAAGTACAAAGTTCCTCACTGCACTACCTCCAAGTACAAAGTACCTCACCACAATACATCAAAGTACAAAGTACCTCACTGCACTACCTCAAAGTACAAAGTTCCTCACTGCACTACCTCCAAGTACATAGCACTTTACTGCACTACCTCAAAGTACAAAGTTCCTCGCCGCACTAGCTCAAAGTACAAAGTTCCTCACTGCACTACCTCAAAGTACAAAGTTCCTCACTGCACTACCTCAAAGTACAAAGTACCTCACCGCACCACCTCAAATTACAAATGTACATCACAAGCACTACCTCAAAGTACAAATTTCCACATCGCACTACCTCAAAGTACAAAGTACCTCACCACACTACATCAAAGTACAAAGTACCTCACTGCACTACCTCAGAGTTCAAAGTTTCTCACCGCACAACCTCAAAGTACGAAATACCTCACCGCACCACCTCAAAGAACAAAGTTCCTCACAGCACCACCTCAAAGTACAAAGTACTTCATCTCACTATCTCAAAGTACAAAGTACCTCACAGCACTACCTCAAAGTACAAAGTACCTCACTGCACTACCTCCAAGTACATAGCACTTCACTGCACTACCTCAAAGTACAAAGTTCCTCGCCGCACTAGCTCAAGTACAAAGTTCCTCACTGCACTACCTCCAAGTACATAGCACTTTACTGCACTACCTCAAAGTACAAAGTTCCTCGCCTCACTAGCTCAAAGTACAAAGTTCCTCACTGCACTACCTCAAAGTACAAAGTACCTCACCGCACCACCTCAAATTACAAATGTACATCACAAGCACTACCTCAAAGTACAAATTTCCACATCGCACTACCTCAAAGTACAAAGTACCTCACCACACTACATCAAAGTACAAAGTACCTCACTGCACTACCTCAGAGTTCAAAGTTTCTCACCGCACAACCTCAAAGTACGAAATACCTCACCGCACCACCTCAAAGAACAAAGTTCCTCACAGCACCACCTCAAAGTACAAAGTATTTCATCTCGCTATCTCAAAGTACAAAGTACCTCACAGCACTACCTCAAAGTACAAAGTACCTCACTGCACTACCTCCAAGTACATAGCACTTCACTGCACTACCTCAAAGTACAAAGTTCCTCGCCGCACTAGCTCAAAGTACAAAGTTCCTCACTGCACTACCTCAAAGTACAAAGTTCCTCACCACAATACCTCAAAGTACAAGATACCTTAGCGCACCTCCTCAAAGTACAAAGTTCCTCACCGCACTATCTCAAAGTACTAAGTACCTCACCGCACAACCTCAAAGTACACAGTTCCTCACCGCACCACCTCAAAGTACAAAGTACCTCACCACAGCACCTCAAAGTACAATGTTCCTCACTGCACTACCTCAAAGTACAAAGTAACTCTCCGCACTACCTCAAAGTACAAAGTGCCTCACTCTAGTAACTCAAAGTAGAAAGTAACTCACCACACTAACTCAAAGTACAAACTTCCGCACCGCACTACCTCAAAGTACAAAGTACCTCACTGCACTACCTCAATCTACAAAGTACCTCACCGCACAACCTCAAAGCACAAAGTTCCTCACCGCACTACCTCAAAGAAAAAAGTTCCTCACCGCACCACCTCAAAGTACAAAGTACCTCACCGCACCACCTCAAAGTACAATGTTCCTCTCTGCACTACCTCAAAGTAAAAAGTGCCTCACTCTACTAACTCAAAGTAGAAAGTAGCTCACCACACTAACTCAAAGTACAAACTTCCGCACCGCACTACCTCAAAGTACAAAGTACCTCACTGCATTACCTCAAACTACAAAGTTCCTCACCACACTACCTCAAAGTACAAGATACCTTACCGCAACACCTGAAAGTACAAAGCTCCTCACCGCACTACCTCAAAGTACTAAGTACCTCACCGCACAACCTCAATGTACAAACTTCCTAACCGCACTACCACAAAGAAAAAAGTTCTTCACCGCACCACCTCAAAGAACAAAGTTCCTCACAGCACCACCTCAAAGTACAAAGTACCTCATCTCACTATCTCAAAGTACAAAGTACCTCACAGCACTACCTCAAAGTACAAAGTTCCTCACTGCACTACCTCCAAGTACATAGCACTTCACTGCATTACCTCAAAGTACAAAGTTCCTCGCCGCACTAGCTCAAAGTACAAAGCTCCTCACCGCCATACCTCAAAGTGCAAAGTTCCTCACTGCACTACCTCAAAGTATAAAGTACTCACCGCACTACCTCAAACTACAAAGTGCCTCACTCTACTACCTCAAAGTAGAAAATACCTCTCCGCCCTAACTCAAAGTACAGAATACCTGACAGCACTACCTCAAAGTACAAAGTTCCTCACCGCACTACCTCAAAGTACAAAATACTTCTCCGCACTACATCAATGTACAAAGTTCCACACCGCACCACATCAAAGTACAAATACATCACTCGCTACCTCAAAGCACAAAGTTCCTCACCGCACTACCTCAAAATACAAAATAATTCTCCGCACTACCTCAATGTACAAAGTTCCTCACTGCACCACCTCAACATACAAAATACCTCACCGCACTACCTCAAAGTACAAAATACCTCTCTGCACTATCTCAAAGTACAAAGTTCCTCACTGCACCACCTCAAAGTACAAAGTTCCTCGTCGCACTACCTCAAAATACGAAGGTCCCTCTCTGCACTACCTCAAAGTACAAGATACCTTACCGCACCTCCTCAAAGTACAAACTTCCACACCGCACTACCTCAATGTACAAAGTACCTCACCACACGATCTCAAAATGCAAAGCACCTCACTCTATTACCTCAAGGTACAAAGTTCCTCACCGCACCACCTCAAAGTACAAAATACCTCACCGCACCACCTCAAAGTACAAAGTACCTCACCTCAATACCTTAAAGTAAAAGTACCTCACTGCACTACCTCAAAGTACGAAGTTCCTCACCACACTAGTTCAAAGTAGAAAGTGCCTCACTCTACTACCTCAAGGTACAAATTACCTCACTGCACTACCTCAAACTACAAAGTTCCTCACCGCACTACCTCAAAGAAAAAACTTCCTCACCGCACCAACTCAAAGTACAAAGATCCTCACCGTTGTACCTCAAAGTAAAAAGTTCCTCACCGCAGTACATCAATGTAGACAATACCTCACCACACTGCCTGAAAGTACAAAGTTCCTCAACTCACCACCTCAAGGTACAAAGCACCTCACCACACGACCTCAAAATGCAATGTACCTCACTCTGCTACCTCAAAGTACAAAGTTCCTCACCGTACCACCTCAAAGTACAAAATACCTCACTGCACTTCCTCAAAGTACACAGTACCTCTCCGCACTAACTCAATGTACAAATTTCCTCACCGCACCACCTCAACTTACAAAATACCTCACTCGCTACCTCAATGTACAAAGTACCTCACAGCACCACCTCAAAGCACAAAGTACCTCACCTCACTGCCTCAAAGTACAAAGTTCTTCACTGCACTACCTCAACGTACAAAGTTCCGCACCGCAGTACCTCAAAGAACATAGCACTTCACTGCACTACCTCAAAGTACAAAGTTCCTCACCACACTCCCTCAAAGTACAAAGTACCTCACTGCACTACCTCAAAGTTCAAAGTTTCTCACCGCACAACCTCAAAGTACGAAATAACTCACCGCACCACCTCAAAGAACAAAGTTCCTCACAGCACCACCTCAAAGTACAAAGTACCTCATCTCACTATCTCAAAGTACAAAGTACCTCACAGCACTACCTCAAAGTACAAAATACCTCACTGCACTACCTCCCAAGTACATAGCACTTCACTGCACTACCTCAAAGTACAAAGTACCTCATCGCACAACCTCAAAGTACAAAGTACCTCATTGCACCACCTCAAAGTACAAAATACCTCACCGCACTAACTCAAAGTATAAAATAGTTCACTGCACTACCTCAAAGTACAAAGTACCTCACCGCACCACCTCAAATTACAAATGTACATCACAAGCACTACCTCAAAGTACAAATTTCCACACCGCACTACCTCAAAGTACAAAGTTCCTCACTGCACACCCTCAAAGTACAAAGTTCCTCACCACACGACCTTAAAGTACAAGATACCTCACCGCACTACCTCAAAGTACAAAGTTCCTCACCGCAATGCCTCAAAGTACAAAGTTCCTCACTGCACTACCTCAAAGTACAAAGTTCCCCACCGCACTCCCTTAAAGTACAAAGTTCCTCACCATCCTACCTCAA
>NW_027274398.1:0-105401 GCF_030028105.1 Mobula birostris
ACTGACTCCTCTGTTACGCCGCACTCCGCTGTCACACTCTGACTCCTCTGTTACAACCGCACACTGCCTTCACACACTGACTCCTCTGTTACACGGCACACTGACTCCTCTGTTACACCGCACACTTGCCGTCACACACTGACCGCTCTGTTACACCGCACACTGACTCCTCTGTTACCACCCGCGCACCTGCCGTCACACACTGACTCCTCTGTTACACCGCACACCGCCGTCACACACTGACTCCTCTGTTACACCGCACACTGACTCCTCTGTTACCACCGCACACCGCCGTCACACACTGACTCCTCTGTTACACTGCACACTGCCGTCACACACTGACTCCTCTGTTACACCGCGCACTGCCGTCACACACTGACTCCTCTGTTACACCGCACACCGCCGTCACACACTGACTCCTCTGTTACACCGCACACTGACTCCTCTGTTACACCGCACACTGCTGTCACACACTGACTCCTCTGTTACACTGCACACTGCTGTCACACACTGACTCCTCTGTTACACCGCGCACTGACTCCTCTGTTACACCGCACACTGACTCCTCTGTTAAGCCGCGCACTGCCGTCACACACTGACTCCTCTGTTACACCGCACACTGCCGTCACACACTGACTCCTCTGTTACACCGCACACTCACTCCTCTGTTACACTGTACACCGCCGTCAAACACTGACTCCTCTGTTACACCGCACACTGCTGTCACACACTGACCCCTCTGTTACACCGCACACTGACTCCTCTGTTACACCGCACACTGCTGTCACACACTGACTCCTCTGTTACGCCGCGCACTGCCATCACACACTGACTCCTCTGTTACACCGCACACCGCCGTCACACACTGACTCCTGTGTTACGCCGCACACCGCCGTCACACACTGACTCCTCTGTTACGCCGCACACTGCTGTTACACACTGACTCCTCTGTTACACCGCACACTGACTCCTCTGTTACACCGTGCACTGCCGTCACACACTGACTCCTCTGTTACACCGCACACCGCCGTCAGACACTGACTCCTCTGTTACGCCGCACACCGCCGTCACACACTGACTCCTCTGTTACGCCGTACACCGCCGTCACACGCTGACTCCTCTGTTACGTCGCACACTGACTCCTCTGTTACACCGCGCACTGCCGTCACACACTGACTCCTCTGTTACGCCGCCCACTGACTCCTCTGTTACACCGCACACTGCCGTCACACACTGACTCCTCTGTTACGCCGCACACCGCCGTCACACACTGACTCCTCTGTTACACCGCACACTGCCTTCACACTCTGACTCCTCTGTTACACTGTACACCGCCGTCAAACACTGACTCCTCTGTTACACCGCACACTGCCGGCACACACTGACTCCTCTGTTACACTGAACACTGACTGCTCTGTTACACCGCATACTGCTGTCACACACTGACTCCTCTGTTACACCGCACACTGACTCCTCTGTTACACCGCACACCGCCGTCATACACTGACTCCTCTGTTACACCGCACACTGACTCCTCTGTTACACCGCACACCGCCGTCATACACTGACTCCTCTGTTACACTGTACACTGACTCCTCTGTTAAACCGCGCACTGCCGTCACACACTGACTCCTCTGTTACACCGCGCACTGACTCCTCTGTTACACCGCACTCCGCTGTCACACACTGACTCCTCTGTTACACCGCACACTGCCGTCACACACTGACTCCTCTGTTACGCCGCGCACTGCCGTCACACACTGACCCCTCTGTTACACCGCACACTGCCGTCAGACACTGACTCCTCTGTTACACCGCACTCCGCTGTCACTAACTGACTCCTCTGTTACACCGCACACTGCCGTCACACACTGACTACTCTGTTACACCGCGCACTGACTCCTCTGTTATACCGCACTCCGCTGTCACACACTGACTCCTCTGTTACACCGCACACTGCCGTCACACACTGACTCCTCTGTTACACCGCGCACTGGCTCCTCTGTTACACCGCACACCGCCGTCATACACTGACTCCTCTGTTACACCGCACACTGACTCCTCTGTTACACCGCACACTGACTCCTCTGTTACACCGCACTCCGCTGTCACACACTGACTCCTCTGTTACACCGCACACTGACTCCTCTGTTACACCGCACACTGACTCCTCTGTTACACCGCACTCCGCTGTCACACACTGACTCCTCTGTTACACCGCACACTGACTCCTCTGTTACACCGTGCACTGCCGTCACACACTGACTCCTCTGTTACACCGCGCACTGCCGTCACACACTGACTCCTCTGTTATACCACGCACTGACTCCTCTGTTACACCGTGCACTGCCGTCACACACTGACTCCTCTGTTACACTGTACACTGACTCCTCTGTTAAACCGCGCACTGCCGTCACACACTGACTCCTCTGTTACACCGCGCACTGACTCCTCTGTTACACCGCACTCCGCTGTCACACACTGACTCCTCTGTTACACCGCACACTGCCGTCACACACTGACTCCTCTGTTACGCCGCGCACTGCCGTCACACACTGACCCCTCTGTTACACCGCACACTGCCGTCAGACACTGACTCCTCTGTTACACCGCACTCCGCTGTCACACACTGACTCCTCTGTTACACCGCACACTGCCGTCACACACTGACTCCTCTGTTACACCGCGCACTGACTCCTCTGTTACACCGCACTCCGCTGTCACACACTGACTCCTCTGTTACACCGCACACTGCCGTCACACACTGACTCCTCTGTTACACCGCGCACTGGCTCCTCTGTTACACCGCACACTGCTGTCACACACTGACTCCTCTGTTACACCGCACACTCACTCCTCTGTTACACCGTGCACTGCCGTCACACACTGACTCCTCTGTTACGCCGCGCACTGCCGTCACACACTGACCCCTCTGTTACACCGCACACTGACTCCTCTGTTACACCGCACTCCGCTGTCACACACTGACTCCTCTGTTACACCGCACACTGACTCCTCTGTTACGCCGCGCACTGCCGTCACACACTGAATCCTCTGTTACGCCGCACACTCACTCCTCTGTTACACTGCACACTGCCGTCACACACTGACTCCTCTGTTACACCGCACACTGACTCCTCTGTTACACCGCACACTGCCGTCACACACTGACTCCTCTGTTACACCGTGCACTGCCGTCACACACTGACTCCTCTGTTACACCGCGCACTGACTCCTCTGTTACACCGCACTCCGCTGTCACACACTGACTCCTCTGTTACACCGCACACTGCTGTCACACACTGACTCCTCTGTTACACCGTGCACTGCCGTCATACACTGACACCTCTGTTACACCGCACACTGACTCCTCTGTTACACCGTGCACTGCCGTCACACACTGACTCCTCTGTTACGCCGCGCACTGCCGTCACACACTGACTCCTCTGTTACACCGCACTCCGCTGTCACACACTGACTCCTCTGTTACACCGCACACTGCCGTCACACACTGACTCCTCTGTTACACCGCGCACTGACTCCTCTGTTACACCGCACACTGCCGTCACACACTGACTCCTCTGTTACACCGCGCACTGGCTCCTCTGTTACACCGCACACTGCCGTCACACACTGACTCCTCTGTTACGCCGCACACCGCCGTCACACACTGACTCCTCTGTTACGCCGCACACCGCCGTCACACTCTGACTCCTCTGTTACGCCGCACACCGCCGTCACACTCTGACTCCTCTGTTACGCCGCACACTGCCTTCACACACTGACTCCTCTGTTACGCCGCACACTGACTCCTCTGTTACACCGCGCACTGCCGTCACACACTGACTCCTCTGTTACGCCGCACACTGACTCCTCTGTTACACCGCACACTGCCGTCACACACTGACTCCTCTGTTACACTGCACACTCACTCCTCTGTTACACCGCACACTGCCGTCACACACTGACTCCTCTGTTACACCGCACACTGCCGTCACACACTGACTCCTCTGTTACACCGCACAGTGCCGTCACACTGTGACTCCTCTGTTACACTGCACACTCACTCCTCTGTTACACCGCACACTGCCTTCACACTCTGACTCCTCTGTTACACTGTACACCGCCGTCGAACACTGACTCCTCTGTTACACCGCACACTGCCGGCACACACTGACTCCTCTGTTACACTGAACACTGACTGCTCTGTTACACCGCAAACTGCTGTCACACACTAAATCCTCTGTTACACCGTAGACTGCTGTCACACACTGACTCCTCTGTTACACCGCACACTGACTCCTCTGTTACACCGCACACTGCCGTCACACACTGACTCCTCTGTTACACCGCACAGTGCCGTCACACACTGACTCCTCTGTTACACTGCACACTCACTCCTCTGTTACACCGCACACTGCCTTCACACTCTGACTCCTCTGTTACACTGTACACCGCCGTCAAACACTGACTCCTCTGTTACACCGCAGACTGCCGGCACACACTGACTCCTCTGTTACACTGAACACTGACTGCTCTGTTACACCGCAAACTGCTGTCACACACTAAATCCTCTGTTACACCGCACACTGCTGTCACACACTGACTCCTCTGTTACACCGCACACTGACTCCTCTGTTACACCGCACACCGCCGTCATACACTGACTCCTCTGTTACGCCGCACTCCGCTGTCACACTCTGACTCCTCTGTTACACCGCACACTGCCTTCACACACTGACTCCTCTGTTACACGGCACACTGACTCCTCTGTTACACCGCACACTGCCGTCACACACTGACCGCTCTGTTACACCGCACACTGACTCCTCTGTTACACCGCGCACTGCCGTCACACACTGACTCCTCTGTTACACCGCACACCGCCGTCACACACTGACTCCTCTGTTACACCGCACACTGACTCCTCTGTTACACCGCACACCGCCGTCACACACTGACTCCTCTGTTACACTGCACACTGCCGTCACACACTGACTCCTCTGTTACACCGCGCACTGCCGTCACACACTGACTCCTCTGTTACACCACACACTGACTCCTCTGTTACACCGCAGACTGCTGTCACACACTGACTCCTCTGTTACACCGCACACTGCTGTCACACACTGACTCCTCTGTTACACCGCACACTGACTCCTCTGTTACACCGCACACTGACTCCTCTGTTACGCCGCGCACTGCCGTCACACACTGACTCCTCTGTTACACCGCACACTGCCGTCACACACTGACTCCTCTGTTACACCGCACACTCACTCCTCTGTTACACTGTACACCGCCGTCAAACACTGACTCCTCTGTTACACCGCACACTGCTGTCACACACAGACCCCTCTGTTACACCGCACACTGACTCCTCTGTTACACCGCACACTGCTGTCACACACTGACTCCTCTGTTACGCCGCGCACTGCCATCACACACTGACTCCTCTGTTACACCGCACACCGCCGTCACACACTGACTCCTCTGTTACGCCGCACACCGCCGTCACACACTGACTCCTCTGTTACGCCGCACACTGCTGTCACACACTGACTCCTCTGTTACGCCGCCCACTGACTCCTCTGTTACACCGCACACTGCCGTCACACACTGACTCCTCTGTTACGCCGCACACCGCCGTCACACACTGACTCCTCTGTTACACCGCACACTGCCTTCACACTCTGACTCCTCTGTTACACTGTACACCGCCGTCAAACACTGACTCCTCTGTTACACCGCACACTGCCGGCACACACTGACTCCTCTGTTACACTGAACACTGACTGCTCTGTTACACCGCATACTGCTGTCACACACTGACTCCTCTGTTACACCGCACACTGACTCCTCTGTTACACCGCACACCGCCGTCATACACTGACTCCTCTGTTACACCGCACACTGACTCCTCTGTTACACCGCACACCGCCGTCATACACTGACTCCTCTGTTACACCGCACACTGACTCCTCTGTTACACCGCATTCCGCTGTCACACACTGACTCCTCTGTTACACCGCACACTGACTCCTCTGTTACACCGTGCACTGCCGTCACACACTGACTCCTCTGTTACACCGCGCACTGCCGTCACACACTGACTCCTCTGTTACACCACGCACTGACTCCTCTGTTACACCGCACACTGCCGTCACACACTGACTCCTCTGTTACACCGCACACTGCTGTCACACACTGACTCCTCTGTTACACCGTGCACTGCTGTCACACACTCACCCCTCTGTTACACCGCGCACTGACTCCTCTGTTACACCGTGCACTGCCGTCACACACTGACTCCTCTGTTACACTGTACACTGACTCCTCTGTTAAACCGCGCACTGCCGTCACACACTGACTCCTCTGTTACACCGCGCACTGACTCCTCTGTTACACCGCACTCCGCTGTCACACACTGACTCCTCTGTTACACCGCACACTGCCGTCACACACTGACTCCTCTGTTACGCCGCGCACTGCCGTCACACACTGACCCTCTGTTACACCGCACACTGCCGTCAGACACTAACTCCTCTGTTACACCGCACTCCGCTGTCACACACTGACTCCTCTGTTACACCGCACACTGCCGTCACACACTGACTACTCTGTTACACCGCGCACTGACTCCTCTGTTATACCGCACTCCGCTGTCACACACTGACTCCTCTGTTACACCGCACACTGCCGTCACACACTGACTCCTCTGTTACACCGCGCACTGGCTCCTCTGTTACACCGCACACTGACTCCTCTGTTACACCGCACTCCGCTGTCACACACTGACTCCTCTGTTACACCGCACACTGACTCCTCTGTTACACCGTGCACTGCCGTCACACACTGACTCCTCTGTTACACCGCGCACTGCCGTCACACACTGACTCCTCTGTTATACCACGCACTGACTCCTCTGTTACACCGCACACTGCCGTCACACACTGACTCCTCTGTTACACCGCACACTGCTGTCACACACTGACTCCTCTGTTACACCGTGCACTGCCGTCACACACTCACCCCTCTGTTACACCGCGCACTGACTCCTCTGTTACACCGTGCACTGCCGTCACACACTGACTCCTCTGTTACACTGTACACTGACTCCTCTGTTAAACCGCGCACTGCCGTCACACACTGACTCCTCTGTTACACCGCGCACTGACTCCTCTGTTACACCGCACTCCGCTGTCACACACTGACTCCTCTGTTACACCGCACACTGCCGTCACACACTGACTCCTCTGTTACGCCGCGCACTGCCGTCACACACTGACCCCTCTGTTACACTGCACACTGCCGTCAGACACTGACTCCTCTGTTACACCGCACTCCGCTGTCACACACTGACTCCTCTGTTACACCGCACACTGCCGTCACACACTGACTCCTCTGTTACACCGCGCACTGACTCCTCTGTTACACCGCACTCCGCTGTCACACACTGACTCCTCTGTTACACCGCACACTGCCGTCACACACTGACTCCTCTGTTACACCGCGCACTGGCTCCTCTGTTACACCGCACACTGCTGTCACACACTGACTCCTCTGTTACACCGTGCACTGCCGTCACACACTGACTCCTCTGTTACGCCGCGCACTGCCGTCACACACGGACTCCTCTGTTACACTGTACACCGCCGTCGAACACTGACTCCTCTGTTACACCGCACACTGCCGGCACACACTGACTCCTCTGTTACACTGAACACTGACTGCTCTGTTACACCGCAAACTGCTGTCACACACTAAATCCTCTGTTACACCGTACACTGCTGTCACAGACTGACTCCTCTGTTACACCGCACACTGACTCCTCTGTTACACCGCACACTGCCGACACACACTGACTCCTCTGTTACACCGCACAGTGCCGTCACACACTGACTCCTCTGTTACACTGCACACTCACTCCTCTGTTACACCGCACACTGCCTTCACACTCTGACTCCTCTGTTACACTGTACACCGCCGTCAAACACTGACTCCTCTGTTACACCGCACACTGACTCCTCTGTTACACCGCACACTGACTCCTCTGTTACACCGCACTCCGCTGTCACACACTGACTCCTCTGTTACACCGCACACTGACTCCTCTGTTACACCGTGCACTGCCGTCACACACTGACTCCTCTGTTACACCGCGCACTGCCGTCACACACTGACTCCTCTGTTATACCACGCACTGACTCCTCTGTTACACCGCACACTGCCGTCACACACTGACTCCTCTGTTACACCGCACACTGCTGTCACACACTGACTCCTCTGTTACACCGTGCACTGCCGTCACACACTCACCCCTCTGTTACACCGCGCACTGACTCCTCTGTTACACCGTGCACTGCCGTCACACACTGACTCCTCTGTTACACTGTACACTGACTCCTCTGTTAAACCGCGCACTGCCGTCACACACTGACTCCTCTGTTACACCGCGCACTGACTCCTCTGTTACACCGCACTCCGCTGTCACACACTGACTCCTCTGTTACACCGCACACTGCCGTCACACACTGACTCCTCTGTTACGCCGCGCACTGCCGTCACACACTGACCCCTCTGTTACACTGCACACTGCCGTCAGACACTGACTCCTCTGTTACACCGCACTCCGCTGTCACACACTGACTCCTCTGTTACACCGCACACTGCCGTCACACACTGACTCCTCTGTTACACCGCGCACTGACTCCTCTGTTACACCGCACTCCGCTGTCACTCACTGACTGCTCTGTTACACCGCACACTGCCGTCACACACTGACTCCTCTGTTACACCGCGCACTGGCTCCTCTGTTACACCGCACACTGCTGTCACACACTGACTCCTCTGTTACACCGCACACTCACTCCTCTGTTACACCGTGCACTGCCGTCACACACTGACTCCTCTGTTACGCCGCGCACTGCCGTCACACACGGACTCCTCTGTTACACTGTACACCGCCGTCGAACACTGACTCCTCTGTTACACCGCACACTGCCGGCACACACTGACTCCTCTGTTACACTGAACACTGACTGCTCTGTTACACCGCAAACTGCTGTCACACACTAAATCCTCTGTTACACCGTACACTGCTGTCACAGACTGACTCCTCTGTTACACCGCACACTGACTCCTCTGTTACACCGCACACTGCCGACACACACTGACTCCTCTGTTACACCGCACAGTGCCGTCACACACTGACTCCTCTGTTACACTGCACACTCACTCCTCTGTTACACCGCACACTGCCTTCACACTCTGACTCCTCTGTTACACTGTACACCGCCGTCAAACACTGACTCCTCTGTTACACCACAGACTGCCGGCACACACTGACTCCTCTGTTACACTGAACACTGACTGCTCTGTTACACCGCAAACTGCTGTCACACACTAAATCCTCTGTTACACCGCACACTGCTGTCACACACTGACTCCTCTGTTACACCGCACACTGACTCCTCTGTTACACCGCACACCGCCGTCATACACTGACTCCTCTGTTACGCCGCACTCCGCTGTCACACTCTGACTCCTCTGTTACACCGCACACTGCCTTCACACACTGACTCCTCTGTTACACGGCACACTGACTCCTCTGTTACACCGCACACTGCCGTCACACACTGACCGCTCTGTTACACCGCACACTGACTCCTCTGTTACACCGCGCACTGCCGTCACACACTGACTCCTCTGTTACACCGCACACCGCCGTCACACACTGACTCCTCTGTTACACCGCACACTGACTCCTCTGTTACACCGCACACTGACTCCTCTGTTACACCGCACACCGCCGTCACACACTGACTCCTCTGTTACACTGCACACTGCCGTCACACACTGACTCCTCTGTTACACCGCGCACTGCCGTCACACACTGACTCCTCTGTTAGACCACGCACTGACTCCTTTGTTACACCGCACACTGCTGTCACACACTGACTCCTCTGTTACACCGCACACTGCTGTCACACACTGACTCCTCTGTTACACCGCGCACTGACTCCTCTGTTACACCGCACACTGACTCCTCTGTTACGCCGCGCACTGCCGTCACACACTGACTCCTCTGTTACACCGCACACAGCCGTCACACACTGACTCCTCTGTTACACCGCACACTCACTCCTCTGTTACACTGTACACCGCCGTCAAACACTGACTCCTCTGTTACACCGCACACTGCTGTCACACACTGACCCCTCTGTTACACCGCACACTGACTCCTCTGTTACACCGCACACTGCTGTCACACACTGACTCCTCTGTTACGCCGCGCACTGCCATCACACACTGACTCCTCTGTTACACCGCACACCGCCGTCACACACTGACTCCTCTGTTACGCCGCACACCGCCGTCACACACTGACTCCTCTGTTACGCCGCACACTGCCGTCACACACTGACTCCACTGTTACACCGCACACTGACTCCTCTGTTACACCGTGCACTGCCGTCACAGACTGACTCCTCTGTTACACCGCACACCGCCGTCACACACTGACTCCTCTGTTACGCCGCACACCGCCGTCACACACTGACTCCTCTGTTACGCCGCACACCGCCGTCACACGCTGACTCCTCTGTTACGTCGCACACTGACTCCTCTGTTACACCGCGCACTGCCGTCACACACTGACTCCTCTGTTACGCCGCACACTGACTCCTCTGTTACACCGCACACTGCCGTCACACACTGACTCCTCTGTTACGCCGCACACCGCCGTCACACACTGACTCCTCTGTTACACTGCACACTGCCTTCACACTCTGACTCCTCTGTTACACTGTACACCGCCGTCAAACACTGACTCCTCTGTTACACCGCACACTGCCGGCACACACTGACTCCTCTGTTACACTGAACACTGACTGCTCTGTTACACCGCATACTGCTGTCACACACTGACTCCTCTGTTACACCGCACACTGACTCCTCTGTTACACCGCACACCGCCGTCATACACTGACTCCTCTGTTACACCGCACACTGACTCCTCTGTTACACCGCACACCGCCGTCATACACTGACTCCTCTGTTACACCGCACACTGACTCCTCTGTTACACCGCACTCCGCTGTCACACACTGACTCCTCTGTTACACCGCACACTGACTCCTCTGTTACACCGTGCACTGCCGTCACACACTGACTCCTCTGTTACACCGCGCACTGCCGTCACACACTGACTCCTCTGTTACACCACGCACTGACTCCTCTGTTACACCGCACACTGCCGTCACACACTGACTCCTCTGTTACACCGCACACTGCTGTCACACACTGACTCCTCTGTTACACCGTGCACTGCTGTCACACACTCACCCCTCTGTTACACCGCGCACTGACTCCTCTGTTACACCGTGCACTGCCGTCACACACTGACTCCTCTGTTACACTGTACACTGACTCCTCTGTTAAACCGCGCACTGCCGTCACACACTGACTCCTCTGTTACACCGCGCACTGACTCCTCTGTTACACCGCACTCCGCTGTCACACACTGACTCCTCTGTTACACCGCACACTGCCGTCACACACTGACTCCTCTGTTACGCCGCGCACTGCCGTCACACACTGACCCCTCTGTTACACCGCACACTGCCGTCAGACACTGACTCCTCTGTTACACCGCACTCCGCTGTCACACACTGACTCCTCTGTTACACCGCGCACTGCCGTCACACACTGACTCCTCTGTTACACCACGCACTGACTCCTCTGTTACACCGCACACTGCCGTCACACACTGACTCCTCTGTTACACCGCACACTGCTGTCACACACTGACTCCTCTGTTACACCGTGCACTGCTGTCACACACTCACCCCTCTGTTACACCGCGCACTGACTCCTCTGTTACACCGTGCACTGCCGTCACACACTGACTCCTCTGTTACGCCGCACACCGCCGTCACACACTGACTCCTCTGTTACGCCGCACACTGCCGTCACACACTGACTCCTCTGTTACACCGCACACTGACTCCTCTGTTACACCGTGCACTGCCGTCACAGACTGACTCCTCTGTTACACCGCACACCGCCGTCACACACTGACTCCTCTGTTACGCCGCACACCGCCGTCACACACTGACTCCTCTGTTACGCCGCACACCGCCGTCACACGCTGACTCCTCTGTTACGTCGCACACTGACTCCTCTGTTACACCGCGCACTGCCGTCACACACTGACTCCTCTGTTACGCCGCCCACTGACTCCTCTGTTACACCGCACACTGCCGTCACACACTGACTCCTCTGTTACGCCGCACACCGCCGTCACACACTGACTCCTCTGTTACACCGCACACTGCCTTCACACTCTGACTCCTCTGTTACACTGTACACCGCCGTCAAACACTGACTCCTCTGTTACACCGCACACTGCCGGCACACACTGACTCCTCTGTTACACTGAACACTGACTGCTCTGTTACACCGCATACTGCTGTCACACACTGACTCCTCTGTTACACCGCACACTGACTCCTCTGTTACACCGCACACCGCCGTCATACACTGACTCCTCTGTTACACCGCACACTGACTCCTCTGTTACACCGCACACCGCCGTCATACACTGACTCCTCTGTTACACCGCACACTGACTCCTCTGTTACACCGCACTCCGCTGTCACACACTGACTCCTCTGTTACACCGCACACTGACTCCTCTGTTACACCGTGCACTGCCGTCACACACTGACTCCTCTGTTACACCGCGCACTGCCGTCACACACTGACTCCTCTGTTACACCACGCACTGACTCCTCTGTTACACCGCACACTGCCGTCACACACTGACTCCTCTGTTACACCGCACACTGCTGTCACACACTGACTCCTCTGTTACACCGTGCACTGCTGTCACACACTCACCCCTCTGTTACACCGCGCACTGACTCCTCTGTTACACCGTGCACTGCCGTCACACACTGACTCCTCTGTTACGCCGCACACCGCCGTCACACACTGACTCCTCTGTTACACTGTACACTGACTCCTCTGTTAAACCGCGCACTGCCGTCACACACTGACTCCTCTGTTACACCGCGCACTGACTCCTCTGTTACACCGCACTCCGCTGTCACACACTGACTCCTCTGTTACACCGCACACTGCCGTCACACACTGACTCCTCTGTTACGCCGCGCACTGCCGTCACACACTGACCCCTCTGTTACACCGCACACTGCCGTCAGACACTGACTCCTCTGTTACACCGCACTCCGCTGTCACACACTGACTCCTCTGTTACACCGCGCACTGCCGTCACACACTGACTCCTCTGTTACACCACGCACTGACTCCTCTGTTACACCGCACACTGCCGTCACACACTGACTCCTCTGTTACACCGCACACTGCTGTCACACACTGACTCCTCTGTTACACCGTGCACTGCTGTCACACACTCACCCCTCTGTTACACCGCGCACTGACTCCTCTGTTACACCGTGCACTGCCGTCACACACTGACTCCTCTGTTACACTGTACACTGACTCCTCTGTTAAACCGCGCACTGCCGTCACACACTGACTCCTCTGTTACACCGCGCACTGACTCCTCTGTTACACCGCACTCCGCTGTCACACACTGACTCCTCTGTTACACCGCACACTGCCGTCACACACTGACTCCTCTGTTACGCCGCGCACTGCCGTCACACACTGACCCCTCTGTTACACCGCACACTGCCGTCAGACACTGACTCCTCTGTTACACCGCACTCCGCTGTCACACACTGACTCCTCTGTTACACCGCACACTGCCGTCACACACTGACTACTCTGTTACACCGCGCACTGACTCCTCTGTTATACCGCACCCCGCTGTCACACACTGACTCCTCTGTTACACCGCACACTGCCGTCACACACTGACTCCTCTGTTACACCGCGCACTGGCTCCTCTGTTACACCGCACACCGCCGTCATACACTGACTCCTCTGTTACACCGCACACTGACTCCTCTGTTACACCGCACACTGACTCCTCTGTTACACCGCACTCCGCTGTCACACACTGACTCCTCTGTTACACCGCACACTGACTCCTCTGTTACACCGTGCACTGCCGTCACACACTGACTCCTCTGTTACACCGCGCACTGCCGTCACACACTGACTCCTCTGTTACACCACGCACTGACTCCTCTGTTACACCGCACACTGCCGTCACACACTGACTCCTCTGTTACACCGCACACTGCTGTCACACACTGACTCCTCTGTTACACCGTGCACTGCCGTCACACACTCACCCCTCTGTTACACCGCGCACTGACTCCTCTGTTACACCGTGCACTGCCGTCACACACTGTCTCCTCTGTTACACTGTACACTGACTCCTCTGTTAAACCGCGCACTGCCGTCACACACTGACTCCTCTGTTACACCGCGCACTGACTCCTCTGTTACACCGCACTCCGCTGTCACACACTGACTCCTCTGTTACACCGCACACTGCCGTCACACACTGACTCCTCTGTTACGCCGCGCACTGCCGTCACACACTGACCCCTCTGTTACACCGCACACTGCCGTCAGACACTGACTCCTCTGTTACACCGCACTCCGCTGTCACACACTGACTCCTCTGTTACACCGCACACTGCCGTCACACACTGACTCCTCTGTTACACCGCGCACTGGCTCCTCTGTTACACCGCACACTGCTGTCACACACTGACTCCTCTGTTACACCGCACACTCACTCCTCTGTTACACCGTGCACTGCCGTCACACACTGACTCCTCTGTTACGCCGCGCACTGCCGTCACACACTGACTCCTCTGTTACACTGTACACCGCCGTCGAACACTGACTCCTCTGTTACACCGCACACTGCCGGCACACACTGACTCCTCTGTTACACTGAACACTGACTGCTCTGTTACACCGCAAACTGCTGTCACACACTAAATCCTCTGTTACACCGTACACTGCTGTCACAGACTGACTCCTCTGTTACACCGCACACTGACTCCTCTGTTACACCGCACACTGCCGTCACACACTGACTCCTCTGTTACACCGCACAGTGCCGTCACACACTGACTCCTCTGTTACACTGCACACTCACTCCTCTGTTACACCGCACACTGCCTTCACACTCTGACTCCTCTGTTACACTGTACACCGCCGTCAAACACTGACTCCTCTGTTACACCGCAGACTGCCGGCACACACTGACTCCTCTGTTACACTGAACACTGACTCCTCTGTTACACCGTGCACTGCCGTCACACACTGACTCCTCTGTTACACCGCGCACTGCCGTCACACACTGACTCCTCTGTTACACCGCGCACTGACTCCTCTGTTACACCGCACTCCGCTGTCACACACTGACTCCTCTGTTACACCGCGCACTGCCGTCACACACTGACCCCTCTGTTACACCGCACACTGCCGTCACACACTGACTCCTCTGTTACACCGCACTCTGCTGTCACACACTGACTCCTCTGTTACACCGCACACTGCCGTCACACACTGACTCCTCTGTTACACCGCGCACTGACTCCTCTGTTACACCGCACACTGCCGTCACACACTGCCTCCTCTGTTACACCGCGCACTGGCTCCTCTGTTACACCGCACACTGCCGTCACACACTGACTCCTCTGTTACGCTGCACACCGCCGTCACACACTGACTCCTCTGTTACACCGCACACCGCCGTCACACTCTGACTCCTCTGTTACGCCGCACACCGCCGTCACACTCTGACTCCTCTGTTACACCGCAGACTGCCTTCACACACTGACTCCTCTGTTACACCGCGCACTGCCGTCACACACTCACTCCTCTGTTACGCCGCACACTGCTGTCACACACTGACTCCTCTGTTACACCGCACTCCGCTGTCACACACTGACTCCTCTGTTACACCGTGCACAGCCGTCACACACTGACCCCTCTGTTACGCCGCACTCCGCTGTCACACACTGACCCCTCTGTTACACCGCACACTGCTGTCACACACTGACTCCTCTGTTACACCGCACACTGCCATCACACACTGACTCCTCTGTTACACCGCACACTGACTCTTCTGTTACACCGCACACTGCCGTCACACACTGACTCCTCTGTTACACCGCACACTGCCGTCACACACTGACTCCTCTGTTACGCCGCACACTGACTCCTCTGTTACACCGCACACTCACTCCTCTGTTACACCGCACACTGCCGTCACACACTGACTCCTCTGTTACGCCGCGCACTGCCGTCACACACTGACTCCTCTGTTACACTGCACACTCACTCCTCTGTTACACCGCGCACTGCCTTCACACTCTGACTCCTCTGTTACACTGTACACCGCCGTCAAACACTGACTCCTCTGTTACACCGCACACTGCTGGCACACACTGACTCCTCTGTTACACTGAACACTGACTGCTCTGTTACACCGCAAACTGCTGTCACACACTAAATCCTCTGTTACACCGCACACTGCTGTCACACACTGACTCCTCTGTTACACTGCACACCGCCATCACACACTGACTCCTCTGTTACACCGCACACCGCCGTCACACACTGACTCCCCTGTTACACCGCACACTGACTCCTCTGTTACACAGCACACCGCCGTCATACACTGACTCCTCTGTTACACCGCACACCGCCGTCATACACTGACTCCTCTGTTACACCGCACACTGACTCCTCTGTTACACCGCACTCCGCTGTCACACACTGAATCCTCTGTTACACCGCACACCGCCTTCACACACTGACTCCTCTGTTACACCGCACACTGACTCCTCTGTTACGCCGCGCACTGCCGTCACACACTGAATCCTCTGTTACGCCGCACACTCACTCCTCTGTTACACTGCACACTGCCGTCACACACTGACTCCTCTGTTACACCGCACACTGACTCCTCTGTTACACCGCACACTGCCGTCACACACTGACTCCTCTGTTACACCGTGCACTGCCGTCACACACTGACTCCTCTGTTACACCGCGCACTGACTCCTCTGTTACACCGCGCACTGACTCCTCTGTTACACCGCACTCCGCTGTCACACACTGACTCCTCTGTTACACCGCACACTGCTGTCACACACTGACTCCTCTGTTACACCGTGCACTGCCGTCATACACTGACACCTCTGTTACACCGCACACTGACTCCTCTGTTACACCGTGCACTGCCGTCACACACTGACTCCTCTGTTACGCCGCGCACTGTCGTCACACACTGACTCCTCTGTTACACCGCACTCCGCTGTCACACACTGACTCCTCTGTTACACCGCACACTGCCGTCACACACTGACTCCTCTGTTACACCGCGCACTGACTCCTCTGTTACACCGCACACTGCCGTCACACACTGCCTCCTCTGTTACACCGCGCACTGGCTCCTCTGTTACACCGCACACTGCCGTCACACACTGACTCCTCTGTTACGCCGCACACCGCCGTCACACACTGACTCCTCTGTTACACCGCACACCGCCGTCACACTCTGACTCCTCTGTTACGCCGCACACCGCCGTCACACTCTGACTCCTCTGTTACACCGCAGACTGCCTTCACACACTGACTCCTCTGTTACACCGCGCACTGCCGTCACACACTCACTCCTCTGTTACGCCGCACACTGCTGTCACACACTGACTCCTCTGTTACACCGCACTCCGCTGTCACACACTAACTCCTCTGTTACACCGTGCACAGCCGTCACACACTGACCCCTCTGTTACGCCGCACTCCGCTGTCACACACTGACCCCTCTGTTACACCGCACACTGCTGTCACACACTGACTCCTCTGTTACACCGCACACTGCCATCACACACTGACTCCTCTGTTACACCGCACACTGACTCTTCTGTTACACCGCACACTGCTGTCACACACTGACTCCTCTGTTACACCGCACACTGCCGTCACACACTGACTCCTCTGTTACGCCGCACACTGACTCCTCTGTTACACCGCACACTCACTCCTCTGTTACACCGCACACTGCCGTCACACACTGACTCCTCTGTTACGCCGCGCACTGCCGTCACACACTGACTCCTCTGTTACACTGCACACTCACTCCTCTGTTACACCGCGCACTGCCTTCACACTCTGACTCCTCTGTTACACTGTACACCGCCGTCAAACACTGACTCCTCTGTTACACCGCACACTGCCGGCACACACTGACTCCTCTGTTACACTGAACACTGACTGCTCTGTTACACCGCAAACTGCTGTCACACACTAAATCCTCTGTTACACCGCACACTGCTGTCACACACTGACTCCTCTGTTACACTGCACACCGCCATCACACACTGACTCCTCTGTTACACCGCACACCGCCGTCACACACTGACTCCCCTGTTACACCGCACACTGACTCCTCTGTTACACAGCACACCGCCGTCATACACTGACTCCTCTGTTACACCGCACACCGCCGTCATACACTGACTCCTCTGTTACACCGCACACTGACTCCTCTGTTACACCGCACTCCGCTGTCACACACTGAATCCTCTGTTACACCGCACACCGCCTTCACACACTGACTCCTCTGTTACACCGCACACTGACTCCTCTGTTACACCGCACACTGCTGTCACACACTGACTCCTCTGTTACACCGCACACTGCCGTCACACACTGACTCCTCTGTTAACCGCGCACTGACTCCTCTGTTACACCGCACACTGCCGTCACACACTGACTCCTCTGTTACACCGCACACTGCCGTCACACACTGACTCCTCTGTTACACCGCGCACTGACTCCTCTGTTACACCGCACACTGCCGTCACACACTGACTCCTCTGTTACGCCGCACTCCGCTGTCACACACTGACTCCTCTGTTACGCCGCACACTGACTCCTCTGTTACACCGTGCACTGCCGTCACACACTGACTCCTCTGTTACGCCGCGCACTGCCGTCACACACTGACTCCTCTGTTACGCCGCACACTGCTGTCACACACTGACTCCTCTGTTACACCGCGCACTGCCGTCACACACTGACTCCTCTGTTACACCGCGCACTGACTCCTCTGTTACACCGTGCACTGCCGTCACACACTGACCCCTCTGTTACGCCGCACTCCGCTGTCACACACTGACTCCTCTGTTACACCGCACACTGACTCCTCTGTTACACCGCACACTGCCATCACACACTGACTCCTCTGTTACGTTGCACATCGCTGTCACACACTGACTCCTCTGTTACACCGCACACTCACTCCTCTGTTACACCGCGCACTGCCGTCACACTCTGACTCCTCTGTTACACCGCACACTGACTCCTCTGTTACACCGTGCACTGCCGTCACACACTGACTCCTCTGTTACACCGCACACTGACTCCTCTGTTACACCTTGCACTGCCGTCACACACTGACCCCTCTGTTACGCCGCACTCCGTTGTCACACACTGACTCCTCTGTTACACCGCACACTGACTCCTCTGTTACACCGCACACTGCCGTCACACACTGACTCCTCTGTTACACCGCGCACTGCCGTCACACACTGACTCCTCTGTTACACCGCACACTGACTCCTCTGTTACACCGCACACCTCCGTCAACCACTGACTCCTCTGTTACACCGCACACCGCCGTCATACACTGACTCCTCTGTTACGCCGCACTCCGCTGTCACACTCTGACTCCTCTGTTACACCGCACACTGCCTTCACACACTGACTCCTCTGTTACACCGCACACTGACTCCTCTGTTACACCGCACACTGCCGTCACACACTGACCGCTCTGTTACACCGCACACTGACTCCTCTGTTACACCGCGCACTGCCGTCACACACTGACTCCTCTGTTACACCGCACACTGACTCCTCTGTTACACCGCACACTGCCGTCACACACTGACCGCTCTGTTACACCGCACACTGACTCCTCTGTTACACCGCGCACTGCCGTCACACACTGACTCCTCTGTTACACCGCACACCGCCGTCACACACTGACTCCTCTGTTACACTGCACACTGCCGTCACACACTGACTCCTCTGTTACACCGCGCACTGCAGTCACACACTGACTCCTCTGTTACACCACGCACTGACTCCTCTGTTACACCGCACACTGCTGTCACACACTGACTCCTCTGTTACACCGCACACTGCTGTCACACACTGACTCCTCTGTTACACCGCGCACTGACTCCTCTGTTACACCGCACACTGACTCCTCTGTTACGCCGCGCACTGCCGTCACACACTGACTCCTCTGTTACACCGCACACTGCCGTCACACACTGACTCCTCTGTTACACCGCACTCCGCTGTCACACACTGACTCCTCTGTTACACCGTGCACAGCCGTCACACACTGACCCCTCTGTTACGCCGCACTCCGCTGTCACACACTGACCCCTCTGTTACACCGCACACTGCTGTCACACACTGACCGCTCTGTTACACCGCACACTGACTCCTCTGTTACACCGCGCACCGCCGTCACACACTGACTCCTCTGTTACACTGCACACTGCCGTCACACACTGACTCCTCTGTTACACCGCGCACTGCAGTCACACACTGACTCCTCTGTTACACCACGCACTGACTCCTCTGTTACACCGCACACTGCTGTCACACACTGACTCCTCTGATACACCGCAGACTGCCATCACACACTGACTCCTCTGTTACACCGCACACTGACTCTTCTGTTACACCGCACACTGCCGTCACACACTGACTCCTCTGTTACACCGCACACTGCCGTCACACACTGACTCCTCTGTTACGCCGCGCACTGCCGTCACACACTGACTCCTCTGTTACACTGCACACTCACTCCTCTGTTACACCGCGCACTGCCTTCACACTCTGACTCCTCTGTTACACTGTACACCGCCGTCAAACACTGACTCCTCTGTTACACCGCACACTGCCGGCACACACTGACTCCTCTGTTACACCGCACACTGCCGGCACACACTGACTCCTCTGTTACACCGCACACTGACTCCTCTGTTACACCGCACTCCGCTGTCACACACTGAATCCTCTGTTACACCGCACACCGCCTTCACACACTGACTCCTCTGTTACACCGCACACTGACTCCTCTGTTACACTGCACACTGCTGTCACACACTGACTCCTCTGTTACACCGCACACTGACTCCTCTGTTACACCGCGCACTGCCGTCACACACTGACTCCTCTGTTACACCGCACACCGCCGTCACACACTGACTCCTCTGTTACACTGCACACTGCCGTCACACACTGACTCCTCTGTTACACCGCGCACTGCAGTCACACACTGACTCCTCTGTTACACCACGCACTGACTCCTCTGTTACACCGCACACTGCTGTCACACACTGACTCCTCTGTTACACCGCACACTGCTGTCACACACTGACTCCTCTGTTACACCGCGCACTGACTCCTCTGTTACACCGCACAGTGACTCCTCTGTTACGCCGCGCACTGCCGTCACACACTGACTCCTCTGTTACACCGCACACTGCCGTCACACACTGACTCCTCTGTTACACCGCACTCGGCCGTCACACACTGACTCCTCTGTTACACCGCACACTCACTCCTCTGTTACACCGCGCACTGCCTTCACAGTCTGACTCCTCTGTTACACTGTACACCGCCGTCAAACACTGACTCCTCTGTTACACCGCACACTGCCGGCACGCACTGACTCCTCTGTTACACTGAACACTGACTGCTCTGTTACACCGCAAACTGCTGTCACACACTAAATCCTCTGTTACACCGCACACTGCTGTCACACACTGACTCCTCTGTTACACTGCACACCGCCATCACACACTGACTCCTCTGTTACACCGCACACCGCCGTCACACAATGACTCCCCTGTTACACCGCACACTGA
Organism: Mobula birostris; assembly: GCF_030028105.1. Taxonomy (NCBI): domain Eukaryota; kingdom Metazoa; phylum Chordata; class Chondrichthyes; order Myliobatiformes; family Myliobatidae; genus Mobula; species Mobula birostris. Next base: position 21,915 of record NW_027274398.1, read on the forward strand.
CTCCTCTGTTACACCGCACACCGCCGTCATACACTGACTCCTCTGTTACACCGCACACTGACTCCTCTGTTACACCGCACTCCGCTGTCACACACTGAATCCTCTGTTACACCGCACACCGCCTTCACACACTGACTCCTCTGTTACACCGCACACTGCCGTCATACACTGACACCTCTGTTACACCGCACACTGACTCCTCTGTTACACCGTGCACTGCCGTCACACACTGACTCCTCTGTTACGCCGCGCACTGTCGTCACACACTGACTCCTCTGTTACACCGCACTCCGCTGTCACACACTGACTCCTCTGTTACACCGCACACTGCCGTCACACACTGACTCCTCTGTTACACCGCGCACTGACTCCTCTGTTACACCGCACACTGCCGTCACACACTGCCTCCTCTGTTACACCGCGCACTGGCTCCTCTGTTACACCGCACACTGCCGTCACACACTGACTCCTCTGTTACGCCGCACACCGCCGTCACACACTGACTCCTCTGTTACACCGCACACCGCCGTCACACTCTGACTCCTCTGTTACGCCGCACACCGCCGTCACACTCTGACTCCTCTGTTACACCGCAGACTGCCTTCACACACTGACTCCTCTGTTACACCGCGCACTGCCGTCACACACTCACTCCTCTGTTACGCCGCACACTGCTGTCACACACTGACTCCTCTGTTACACCGCACTCCGCTGTCACACACTGACTCCTCTGTTACACCGTGCACAGCCGTCACACACTGACCCCTCTGTTACGCCGCACTCCGCTGTCACACACTGACCCCTCTGTTACACCGCAGACTGCTGTCACACACTGACTCCTCTGTTACACCGCACACTGCCATCACACACTGACTCCTCTGTTACACCGCACACTGACTCTTCTGTTACACCGCACACTGCCGTCACACACTGACTCCTCTGTTACACCGCACACTGCCGTCACACACTGACTCCTCTGTTACGCCGCACACTGACTCCTCTGTTACACCGCACACTCACTCCTCTGTTACACCGCACACTGCCGTCACACACTGACTCCTCTGTTACGCCGCGCACTGCCGTCACACACTGACTCCTCTGTTTCACTGCACACTCACTCCTCTGTTACACCGCGCACTGCCTTCACACTCTGACTCCTCTGTTACACTGTACACCGCCGTCAAACCCTGACTCCTCTGTTACACCGCACACTGCCGGCACACACTGACTCCTCTGTTACACTGAACACTGACTGCTCTGTTACACCGCAAACTGCTGTCACACACTAAATCCTCTGTTACACCGCACACTGCTGTCACACACTGACTCCTCTGTTACACTGCACACCGCCATCACACACTGACTCCTCTGTTACACCGCACACCGCCGTCACACACTGACTCCCCTGTTACACCGCACACTGACTCCTCTGTTACACAGCACACCGCCGTCATACACTGACTCCTCTGTTACACCGCACACCGCCGTCATACACTGACTCCTCTGTTACACCGCACACTGACTCCTCTGTTACACCGCACTCCGCTGTCACACACTGAATCCTCTGTTACACCGCACACCGCCTTCACACACTGACTCCTCTGTTACACCGCACACTGACTCCTCTGTTACACCGCACACTGCTGTCACACACTGACTCCTCTGTTACACCGCACACTGCCGTCACACACTGACTCCTCTGTTAACCGCGCACTGACTCCTCTGTTACACCGCACACTGCCGTCACACACTGACTCCTCTGTTACACCGCACACTGCCGTCACACACTGACTCCTCTGTTACACCGCGCACTGACTCCTCTGTTACACCGCACACTGCCGTCACACACTGACTCCTCTGTTACGCCGCACTCCGCTGTCACACACTGACTCCTCTGTTACGCCGCACACTGACTCCTCTGTTACACCGTGCACTGCCGTCACACACTGACTCCTCTGTTACGCCGCGCATTGCCGTCACACACTGACTCCTCTGTTACGCCGCACACTGCTGTCACACACTGACTCCTCTGTTACACCGCGCACTGCCGTCACACACTGACTCCTCTGTTACACCGCGCACTGACTCCTCTGTTACACCGTGCACTGCCGTCACACACTGACCCCTCTGTTACGCCGCACTCCGCTGTCAGACACTGACTCCTCTGTTACACCGCACACTGACTCCTCTGTTACACCGCACACTGCCATCACACACTGACTCCTCTGTTACGTTGCACATCGCTGTCACACACTGACTCCTCTGTTACACCGCACACTCACTCCTCTGTTACACCGCGCACTGCCGTCACACTCTGACTCCTCTGTTACACCGCACACTGACTCCTCTGTTACACCGTGCACTGCCGTCACACACTGACTCCTCTGTTACACCGCACACTGACTCCTCTGTTACACCTTGCACTGCCGTCACACACTGACCCCTCTGTTACGCCGCACTCCGTTGTCACACACTGACTCCTCTGTTACACCGCACACTGACTCCTCTGTTACACCGCACACTGCCGTCACACACTGACTCCTCTGTTACACCGCGCACTGCCGTCACACACTGACTCCTCTGTTACACCGCACACTGACTCCTCTGTTACACCGCACACCTCCGTCAACCACTGACTCCTCTGTTACACCGCACACCGCCGTCATACACTGACTCCTCTGTTACGCCGCACTCCGCTGTCACACTCTGACTCCTCTGTTACACCGCACACTGCCTTCACACACTGACTCCTCTGTTACACCGCACACTGACTCCTCTGTTACACCGCACACTGCCGTCACACACTGACCGCTCTGTTACACCGCACACTGACTCCTCTGTTACACCGCGCACTGCCGTCACACACTGACTCCTCTGTTACACCGCACACTGACTCCTCTGTTACACCGCACACTGCCGTCACACACTGACCGCTCTGTTACACCGCACACTGACTCCTCTGTTACACCGCGCACTGCCGTCACACACTGACTCCTCTGTTACACCGCACACCGCCGTCACACACTGACTCCTCTGTTACACTGCACACTGCCGTCACACACTGACTCCTCTGTTACACCGCGCACTGCAGTCACACACTGACTCCTCTGTTACACCACGCACTGACTCCTCTGTTACACCGCACACTGCTGTCACACACTGACTCCTCTGTTACACCGCACACTGCTGTCACACACTGACTCCTCTGTTACACCGCGCACTGACTCCTCTGTTACACCGCACACTGACTCCTCTGTTACGCCGCGCACTGCCGTCACACACTGACTCCTCTGTTACACCGCACACTGCCGTCACACACTGACTCCTCTGTTACACCGCACTCCGCTGTCACACACTGACTCCTCTGTTACACCGTGCACAGCCGTCACACACTGACCCCTCTGTTACGCCGCACTCCGCTGTCACACACTGACCCCTCTGTTACACCGCACACTGCTGTCACACACTGACCGCTCTGTTACACCGCACACTGACTCCTCTGTCACACCGCGCACTGCCGTCACACACTGACTCCTCTGTTACACCGCACACCGCCGTCACACACTGACACCTCTGTTACACTGCACACTGCCGTCACACACTGACTCCTCTGTTACACCGCGCACTGCAGTCACACACTGACTCCTCGGTTACACCACGCACTGACTCCTCTGTTACACCGCACACTGCTGTCACACACTGACTCCTCTGATACACCGCAGACTGCCATCACACACTGACTCCTCTGTTACACCGCACACTGACTCTTCTGTTACACCGCACACTGCCGTCACACACTGACTCCTCTGTTACACCGCACACTGCCGTCACACACTGACTCCTCTGTTACACCGCACACTGACTCCTCTGTTACACCGTGCACTGCCGTCACACACTGACTCCTCTGTTACACCGCACACTGACTCCTCTGTTACACCTTGCACTGCCGTCACACACTGACCCCTCTGTTACGCCGCACTCCGTTGTCACACACTGACTCCTCTGTTACACCGCACACTGACTCCTCTGTTACACCGCACACTGCCGTCACACACTGACTCCTCTGTTACACCGCGCACTGCCGTCACACACTGACTCCTCTGTTACACCGCACACTGACTCCTCTGTTACACCGCACACCTCCGTCAACCACTGACTCCTCTGTTACACCGCACACCGCCGTCATACACTGACTCCTCTGTTACGCCGCACTCCGCTGTCACACTCTGACTCCTCTGTTACACCGCACACTGCCTTCACACACTGACTCCTCTGTTACACCGCACACTGACTCCTCTGTTACACCGCACACTGCCGTCACACACTGACCGCTCTGTTACACCGCACACTGACTCCTCTGTTACACCGCGCACTGCCGTCACACACTGACTCCTCTGTTACACCGCACACTGACTCCTCTGTTACACCGCACACTGCCGTCACACACTGACCGCTCTGTTACACCGCACACTGACTCCTCTGTTACACCGCGCACTGCCGTCACACACTGACTCCTCTGTTACACCGCACACCGCCGTCACACACTGACTCCTCTGTTACACTGCACACTGCCGTCACACACTGACTCCTCTGTTACACCGCGCACTGCAGTCACACACTGACTCCTCTGTTACACCACGCACTGACTCCTCTGTTACACCGCACACTGCTGTCACACACTGACTCCTCTGTTACACCGCACACTGCTGTCACACACTGACTCCTCTGTTACACCGCGCACTGACTCCTCTGTTACACCGCACACTGACTCCTCTGTTACGCCGCGCACTGCCGTCACACACTGACTCCTCTGTTACACCGCACACTGCCGTCACACACTGACTCCTCTGTTACACCGCACTCCGCTGTCACACACTGACTCCTCTGTTACACCGTGCACAGCCGTCACACACTGACCCCTCTGTTACGCCGCACTCCGCTGTCACACACTGACCCCTCTGTTACACCGCACACTGCTGTCACACACTGACCGCTCTGTTACACCGCACACTGACTCCTCTGTCACACCGCGCACTGCCGTCACACACTGACTCCTCTGTTACACCGCACACCGCCGTCACACACTGACTCCTCTGTTACACTGCACACTGCCGTCACACACTGACTCCTCTGTTACACCGCGCACTGCAGTCACACACTGACTCCTCGGTTACACCACGCACTGACTCCTCTGTTACACCGCACACTGCTGTCACACACTGACTCCTCTGATACACCGCAGACTGCCATCACACACTGACTCCTCTGTTACACCGCACACTGACTCTTCTGTTACACCGCACACTGCCGTCACACACTGACTCCTCTGTTACACCGCACACTGCCGTCACACACTGACTCCTCTGTTACGCCGCACACTGACTCCTCTGTTACACCGCACACTCACTCCTCTGTTACACCGCACACTCACTCCTCTGTTACACCGCACACTGCCGTCACACACTGACTCCTCTGTTACGCCGCGCACTGCCGTCACACACTGACTCCTCTGTTACACTGCACACTCACTCCTCTGTTACACCGCGCACTGCCTTCACACTCTGACTCCTCTGTTACACTGTACACCGCCGTCAAACACTGACTCCTCTGTTACACCGCACACTGCCGGCACACACTGACTCCTCTGTTACACTGAACACTGACTGCTCTGTTACACCGCAAACTGCTGTCACACACTAAATCCTCTGTTACACCGCACACTGCTGTCACACACTGACTCCTCTGTTACACTGCACACCGCCATCACACACTGACTCCTCTGTTACACCGCACACCGCCGTCACACACTGACTCCCCTGTTACACCGCACACCGCCGTCATACACTGACTCCTCTGTTACACGGCACACCGCCGTCATACAATGACTCCTCTGTTACACCGCACACTGACTCCTCTGTTACACCGCACTCCGCTGTCACACACTGAATCCTCTGTTACACCGCACACCGCCTTCACACACTGACTCCTCTGTTACACCGCACACTGACTCCTCTGTTACACTGCACACTGCTGTCACACACTGACTCCTCTGTTACACCGCACACTGACTCCTCTGTTACACCGCGCACTGCCGTCACACACTGACTCCTCTGTTACACCGCACACCGCCGTCACACACTGACTCCTCTGTTACACTGCACACTGCCGTCACACACTGACTCCTCTGTTACACCGCGCACTGCAGTCACACACTGACTCCTCTGTTACACCACGCACTGACTCCTCTGTTACACCGCACACTGCTGTCACACACTGACTCCTCTGTTACACCGCACACTGCTGTCACACACTGACTCCTCTGTTACACCGCGCACTGACTCCTCTGTTACACCGCACAGTGACTCCTCTGTTACGCCGCGCACTGCCGTCACACACTGACTCCTCTGTTACACCGCACACTGCCGTCACACACTGACTCCTCTGTTACACCGCACTCCGCCGTCACACACTGACTCCTCTGTTACACCGCACACTCACTCCTCTGTTACACCGCGCACTGCCTTCACAGTCTGACTCCTCTGTTACACTGTACACCGCCGTCAAACACTGACTCCTCTGTTACACCGCACACTGCCGGCACGCACTGACTCCTCTGTTACACTGAACACTGACTGCTCTGTTACACCGCAAACTGCTGTCACACACTAAATCCTCTGTTACACCGCACACTGCTGTCACACACTGACTCCTCTGTTACACTGCACACCGCCATCACACACTGACTCCTCTGTTACACCGCACACCGCCGTCACACAATGACTCCCCTGTTACACCGCACACTGACTCCTCTGTTACACCGCACACCGCCGTCATACACTGACTCCTCTGTTACACCGCACACTGACTCCTCTGTTACACCGCACTCCGCTGTCACACACTGAATCCTCTGTTACACCGCACACCGCCTTCACACACTGACTCCTCTGTTACACCGCACACTGACTCCTCTGTTACACCGCACACTGCTGTCACACACTGACTCCTCTGTTACACCGCACACTGCTGTCACACACTGACTCCTCTGTTACACCGCACACTGCCGTCACACACTGACTCCTCTGTTACACCGCGCACTGACTCCTCTGTTACACCGCACACTGCCGTCACACACTGACTCCTCTGTTACACCGCACACTGCCGTCACACACTGACTCCTCTGTTACACCGCGCACTGACTCCTCTGTTACACCGCACACTGCCGTCACACTCTGACCCCTCTGTTACACCGCACACTGCCGTCACACACTGACTCCTCTGTTACGCCGCACTCCGCTGTCACACACTGACTCCTCTGTTACGCCGCACACTGACTCCTCTGTTACACCGTGCACTGCCGTCACACACTGACTCCTCTGTTACGCCGCACACTGCTGTCACACACTGACTCCTCTGTTACACCGCGCACTGCCGTCACACACTGACTCCTCTGTTACACCGCGCACTGACTCCTCTGTGACACCGTGCACTGCCGTCACACACTGACCCCTGTGTTACGCCGCACACTGCTGTCACACACTGACCCCTCTGTTACACCGCACACTGACTCCTCTGTTACACCGCACACTGCTGTCACACACTGACTCCTCTGTTACGCCGCGCACTGCCACCACACACTGAATCCTCTGTTACACCGCACACCGCCGTCACACACTGACTCCTCTGTTACGCCGCACACCGCCGTCACACACTGACTCGTCTGTTACGCCGCACACCGCCGTCACACGCTGACTCCTCTGTTACGCCGCACACTGACTCCTCTGTTACACCGCGCACTGCCGTCACACACTGACTCCTCTGTTACGCCGCACACTGACTCCTCTGTTACACCGCACACTGCCGTCACACACTGACTCCTCTGTTACGCCGCACACCGCCGTCACACACTGACTCCTCTGTTACACCGCACACTGCCTTCACACTCTGACTCCTCTGTTACACTGTACACCGCCGTCAAACACTGACTCCTCTGTTACACCGCACACTGCCGGCACACACTGACTCCTCTGTTACACTGAACACTGACTGCTCTGTTACACCGCATACTGCGGTCACACACTGACTCCTCTGTTACACCGCACACTGACTCCTCTGTTACACCGCACACCGCCGTCATACACTGACTCCTCTGTTACACCGCACACTGACTCCTCTGTTACACCGCACACCGCCGTCATACCCTGACTCCTCTGTTACACCGCACACTGACTCCTCTGTTACACCGCACTCCGCTGTCACACACTGACTCCTCTGTTACACCGCACACTGACTCCTCTGTTACACCGTGCACTGCCGTCACACACTGACTCCTCTGTTACACCGCGCACTGTCGTCACACACTGACTCCTCTGTTACACCACGCACTGACTCCTCTGTTACACCGCACACTGCCGTCACACACTGACTCCTCTGTTACACCGCACACTGCTGTCACACACTGACTCCTCTGTTACACCGTGCACTGCCGTCACACACTCACCCCTCTCTTACACCGCGCACTGACTCCTCTGTTACACCGTGCACTGCCGTCACACACTGACTCCTCTGTTACACTGTACACTGACTCCTCTGTTAAACCGCGCACTGCCGTCACACACTGACTCCTCTGTTACACCGCGCACTGACTCCTCTGTTACACCGCACTCCGCTGTCACACACTGACTCCTCTGTTACACCGCACACTGCCATCACACACTGACTCCTCTGTTACGCCGCGCACTGCCGTCACACACTGACCCCTCTGTTACACCGCACACTGCCGTCAGACACTGACTTCTCTGTTACACCGCACTCCGCTGTCACACACTGACTCCTCTGTTACACCGCACACTGCCGTCACACACTGACTCCTCTGTTACACCGCGCACTGACTCCTCTGTTATACCGCACTCCGCTGTCACACACTGACTCCTCTGTTACACCGCACACTGCCGTCACACACTGACTCCTCTGTTACACCGCGCACTGGCTCCTCTGTTACACCGCACACCGCCGTCATACACTGACTCCTCTGTTACACCGCACACTGACTCCTCTGTTACACCGCACACCGCCGTCATACACTGACTCCTCTGTTACACCGCACACTGACTCCTCTGTTACACCGCACTCCGCTGTCACACACTGACTCCTCTGTTACACCGCACACTGACTCCTCTGTTACACCGTGCACTGCCGTCACACACTGACTCCTCTGTTACACCGCGCACTGCCGTCACACACTGACTCCTCTGTTACACCACGCACTGACTCCTCTGTTACACCGCACACTGCCGTCACACACTGACTCCTCTGTTACACCACACACTGCTGTCACACACTGACTCCTCTGTTACACCGTGCACTGCCGTCACACACTCACCCCTCTGTTACACCGCGCACTGACTCCTCTGTTACACCGTGCACTGCCGTCACACACTGACTCCTCTGTTACACTGTACACTGACTCCTCTGTTAAACCGCGCACTGCCGTCACACACTGACTCCTCTGTTACACCGCGCACTGACTCCTCTGTTACACCGCACACTGCCGTCACACACTGACTCCTCTGTTACGCCGCGCACTGCCGTCACACACTGACCCCTCTGTTACACCGCACACTGCCGTCAGACACTGACTCCTCTGTTACACCGCACTCCGCTGTCACACACTGACTCCTCTGTTACACCGCACACTGCCGTCACACACTGACTCCTCTGTTACACCGCGCACTGACTCCTCTGTTACACCGGACTCCGCTGTCACACACTGACTCCTCTGTTACACCGCACACTGCCGTCACACACTGACTCCTCTGTTACACCGCGCACTGGCTCCTCTGTTACACCGCACACTGCTGTCACACACTGACTCCTCTGTTACACCGCACACTCACTCCTCTGTTACACCGTGCACTGCCGTCACACACTGACTCCTCTGTTACGCCGCGCACTGCCGTCACATACTGACCCCTCTGTTACACCGCACACTGACTCCTCTGTTACACCGCACTCCGCTGTCACACACTGACTCCTCTGTTACACCGCACACTGACTCCTCTGTTACGCCGCGCACTGCCGTCACACACTGAATCCTCTGTTACGCCGCACACTCACTCCTCTGTTACACTGCACACTGCCGTCACACACTGACTCCTCTGTTACACCGCACACTGACTCCTCTGTTACACCGCACACTGCCGTCACACACTGACTCCTCTGTTACACCGTGCACTGCCGTCACACACTGACTCCTCTGTTACACCGCGCACTGACTCCTCTGTTACACCGCACTCCGCTGTCACACACTGACTCCTCTGTTACACCGCACACTGCTGTCACACACTGACTCCTCTGTTACACCGTGCACTGCCGTCATACACTGACACCTCTGTTACACCGCACACTGACTCCTCTGTTACACCGTGCACTGCCGTCACACACTGACTCCTCTGTTACGCCGCGCACTGCCGTCACACACTGACTCCTCTGTTACACCGCACTCCGCTGTCACACACTGACTCCTCTGTTACACCGCACACTGCCGTCACACACTGACTCCTCTGTTACACCGCGCACTGACTCCTCTGTTACACCGCACACTGCCGTCACACACTGACTCCTCTGTTACACCGCGCACTGGCTCCTCTGTTACACCGCACACTGCCGTCACACACTGACTCCTCTGTTACGCCGCACACCGCCGTCACACACTGACTCCTCTGTTACGCCGCACACCGCCGTCACACTCTGACTCCTCTGTTACGCCGCACACCGCCGTCACACTCTGACTCCTCTGTTACGCCGCACACTGGCTTCACACACTGACTCCTCTGTTACGCCGCACACTGACTCCTCTGTTACACCGCGCACTGCCGTCACACACTGACTCCTCTGTTACGCCGCACACTGACTCCTCTGTTACACCGCACACTGCCGTCACACACTGACTCCTCTGTTACACTGCACACTCACTCCTCTGTTACACCGCACACTGCCGTCACACACTGACTCCTCTGTTACACCGCACACTGCCGTCACACACTGACTCCTCTGTTACACCGCACAGTGCCGTCACACACTGACTCCTCTGTTACACTGCACACTCACTCCTCTGTTACACCGCACACTGCCTTCACACTCTGACTCCTCTGTTACACTGTACACCGCCGTCGAACACTGACACCTCTGTTACACCGCACACTGCCGGCACACACTGACTCCTCTGTTACACTGAACACTGACTGCTCTGTTACACCGCAAACTGCTGTCACACACTAAATCCTCTGTTACACCGTAGACTGCTGTCACACACTGACTCCTCTGTTACACCGCACACTGACTCCTCTGTTACACCGCACACTGCCGTCACACACTGACTCCTCTGTTACACCGCACAGTGCCGTCACACACTGACTCCTCTGTTACACTGCACACTCACTCCTCTGTTACACCGCACACTGCCTTCACACTCTGACTCCTCTGTTACACTGTACACCGCCGTCAAACACTGACTCCTCTGTTACACCGCAGACTGCCGGCACACACTGACTCCTCTGTTACACTGAACACTGACTGCTCTGTTACACCGCAAACTGCTGTCACACACTAAATCCTCTGTTACACCGCACACTGCTGTCACACACTGACTCCTCTGTTACACCGCACACTGACTCCTCTGTTACACCGCACACCGCCGTCATACACTGACTCCTCTGTTACGCCGCACTCCGCTGTCACACTCTGACTCCTCTGTTACACCGCACACTGCCTTCACACACTGACTCCTCTGTTACACGGCACACTGACTCCTCTGTTACACCGCACACTGCCGTCACACACTGACCGCTCTGTTACACCGCACACTGACTCCTCTGTTACACCGCGCACTGCCGTCACACACTGACTCCTCTGTTACACCGCACACCGCCGTCACACACTGACTCCTCTGTTACACCGCACACTGACTCCTCTGTTACACCGCACACCGCCGTCACACACTGACTCCTCTGTTACACTGCACACTGCCGTCACACACTGACTCCTCTGTTACACCGCGCACTGCCGTCACACACTGACTCCTCTGTTACACCGCACACCGCCGTCACACACTGACTCCTCTGTTACACCGCACACTGACTCCTCTGTTACACCGCACACTGCTGTCACACACTGACTCCTCTGTTACACCGCACACTGCTGTCACACACTGACTCCTCTGTTACACCGCGCACTGACTCCTCTGTTACACCGCACACTGACTCCTCTGTTAAGCCGCGCACTGCCGTCACACACTGACTCCTCTGTTACACCGCACACTGCCGTCACACACTGACTCCTCTGTTACACCGCACACTCACTCCTCTGTTACACTGTACACCGCCGTCAAACACTGACTCCTCTGTTACACCGCACACTGCTGTCACACACTGACCCCTCTGTTACACCGCACACTGACTCCTCTGTTACACCGCACACTGCTGTCACACACTGACTCCTCTGTTACGCCGCGCACTGCCATCACACACTGACTCCTCTGTTACACCGCACACCGCCGTCACACACTGACTCCTGTGTTACGCCGCACACCGCCGTCACACACTGACTCCTCTGTTACGCCGCACACTGCTGTTACACACTGACTCCTCTGTTACACCGCACACTGACTCCTCTGTTACACCGTGCACTGCCGTCACACACTGACTCCTCTGTTACACCGCACACCGCCGTCACACACTGACTCCTCTGTTACGCCGCACACCGCCGTCACACACTGACTCCTCTGTTACGCCGTACACCGCCGTCACACGCTGACTCCTCTGTTACGTCGCACACTGACTCCTCTGTTACACCGCGCACTGCCGTCACACACTGACTCCTCTGTTACGCCGCCCACTGACTCCTCTGTTACACCGCACACTGCCGTCACACACTGACTCCTCTGTTACGCCGCACACCGCCGTCACACACTGACTCCTCTGTTACACCGCACACTGCCTTCACACTCTGACTCCTCTGTTACACTGTACACCGCCGTCAAACACTGACTCCTCTGTTACACCGCACACTGCCGGCACACACTGACTCCTCTGTTACACTGAACACTGACTGCTCTGTTACACCGCATACTGCTGTCACACACTGACTCCTCTGTTACACCGCACACTGACTCCTCTGTTACACCGCACACCGCCGTCATACACTGACTCCTCTGTTACACCGCACACTGACTCCTCTGTTACACCGCACACCGCCGTCATACACTGACTCCTCTGTTACACCGCACACTGACTCCTCTGTTACACCGCACTCCGCTGTCACACACTGACTCCTCTGTTACACCGCACACTGACTCCTCTGTTACACCGTGCACTGCCGTCACACACTGACTCCTCTGTTACACCGCGCACTGCCGTCACACACTGACTCCTCTGTTACACCACGCACTGACTCCTCTGTTACACCGCACACTGCCGTCACACACTGACTCCTCTGTTACACCGCACACTGCTGTCACACACTGACTCCTCTGTTACACCGTGCACTGCTGTCACACACTCACCCCTCTGTTACACCGCGCACTGACTCCTCTGTTACACCGTGCACTGCCGTCACACACTGACTCCTCTGTTACACTGTACACTGACTCCTCTGTTAAACCGCGCACTGCCGTCACACACTGACTCCTCTGTTACACCGCGCACTGACTCCTCTGTTACACCGCACTCCGCTGTCACACACTGACTCCTCTGTTACACCGCACACTGCCGTCACACACTGACTCCTCTGTTACGCCGCGCACTGCCGTCACACACTGACCCCTCTGTTACACCGCACACTGCCGTCAGACACTGACTCCTCTGTTACACCGCACTCCGCTGTCACACACTGACTCCTCTGTTACACCGCACACTGCCGTCACACACTGACTACTCTGTTACACCGCGCACTGACTCCTCTGTTATACCGCACTCCGCTGTCACACACTGACTCCTCTGTTACACCGCACACTGCCGTCACACACTGACTCCTCTGTTACACCGCGCACTGGCTCCTCTGTTACACCGCACACCGCCGTCATACACTGACTCCTCTGTTACACCGCACACTGACTCCTCTGTTACACCGCACACTGACTCCTCTGTTACACCGCACTCCGCTGTCACACACTGACTCCTCTGTTACACCGCACACTGACTCCTCTGTTACACCGTGCACTGCCGTCACACACTGACTCCTCTGTTACACCGCGCACTGCCGTCACACACTGACTCCTCTGTTATACCACGCACTGACTCCTCTGTTACACCGTGCACTGCCGTCACACACTGACTCCTCTGTTACACTGTACACTGACTCCTCTGTTAAACCGCGCACTGCCGTCACACACTGACTCCTCTGTTACACCGCGCACTGACTCCTCTGTTACACCGCACTCCGCTGTCACACACTGACTCCTCTGTTACACCGCACACTGCCGTCACACACTGACTCCTCTGTTACGCCGCGCACTGCCGTCACACACTGACCCCTCTGTTACACCGCACACTGCCGTCAGACACTGACTCCTCTGTTACACCGCACTCCGCTGTCACACACTGACTCCTCTGTTACACCGCACACTGCCGTCACACACTGACTCCTCTGTTACACCGCGCACTGACTCCTCTGTTACACCGCACTCCGCTGTCACACACTGACTCCTCTGTTACACCGCACACTGCCGTCACACACTGACTCCTCTGTTACACCGCGCACTGGCTCCTCTGTTACACCGCACACTGCTGTCACACACTGACTCCTCTGTTACACCGCACACTCACTCCTCTGTTACACCGTGCACTGCCGTCACACACTGACTCCTCTGTTACGCCGCGCACTGCCGTCACACACTGACCCCTCTGTTACACCGCACACTGACTCCTCTGTTACACCGCACTCCGCTGTCACACACTGACTCCTCTGTTACACCGCACACTGACTCCTCTGTTACGCCGCGCACTGCCGTCACACACTGAATCCTCTGTTACGCCGCACACTCACTCCTCTGTTACACTGCACACTGCCGTCACACACTGACTCCTCTGTTACACCGCACACTGACTCCTCTGTTACACCGCACACTGCCGTCACACACTGACTCCTCTGTTACACCGTGCACTGCCGTCACACACTGACTCCTCTGTTACACCGCGCACTGACTCCTCTGTTACACCGCACTCCGCTGTCACACACTGACTCCTCTGTTACACCGCACACTGCTGTCACACACTGACTCCTCTGTTACACCGTGCACTGCCGTCATACACTGACACCTCTGTTACACCGCACACTGACTCCTCTGTTACACCGTGCACTGCCGTCACACACTGACTCCTCTGTTACGCCGCGCACTGCCGTCACACACTGACTCCTCTGTTACACCGCACTCCGCTGTCACACACTGACTCCTCTGTTACAACGCACACTGCCGTCACACAC
Organism: Mobula birostris; assembly: GCF_030028105.1. Taxonomy (NCBI): domain Eukaryota; kingdom Metazoa; phylum Chordata; class Chondrichthyes; order Myliobatiformes; family Myliobatidae; genus Mobula; species Mobula birostris. The sequence continues at coordinate 37,392 of NW_027274398.1, forward strand.
TGACTCCTCTGTTACACCGCGCACTGACTCCTCTGTTACACCGCACACTGCCGTCACACACTGACTCCTCTGTTACACCGCGCACTGGCTCCTCTGTTACACCGCACACTGCCGTCACACACTGAGTCCTCTGTTACGCCGCACACCGCCGTCACACACTGACTCCTCTGTTACGCCGCACACCGCCGTCACACTCTGACTCCTCTGTTACGCCGCACACCGCCGTCACACTCTGACTCCTCTGTTACGCCGCACACTGGCTTCACACACTGACTCCTCTGTTACGCCGCACACTGACTCCTCTGTTACACCGCGCACTGCCGTCACACACTGACTCCTCTGTTACGCCGCACACTGACTCCTCTGTTACACCGCACACTGCCGTCACACACTGACTCCTCTGTTACACTGCACACTCACTCCTCTGTTACACCGCACACTGCCGTCACACACTGACTCCTCTGTTACACCGCACACTGCCGTCACACACTGACTCCTCTGTTACACCGCACAGTGCCGTCACACTGTGACTCCTCTGTTACACTGCACACTCACTCCTCTGTTACACCGCACACTGCCTTCACACTCTGACTCCTCTGTTACACTGTACACCGCCGTCGAACACTGACTCCTCTGTTACACCGCACACTGCCGGCACACACTGACTCCTCTGTTACACTGAACACTGACTGCTCTGTTACACCGCAAACTGCTGTCACACACTAAATCCTCTGTTACACCGTAGACTGCTGTCACACACTGACTCCTCTGTTACACCGCACACTGACTCCTCTGTTACACCGCACACTGCCGTCACACACTGACTCCTCTGTTACACCGCACAGTGCCGTCACACACTGACTCCTCTGTTACACTGCACACTCACTCCTCTGTTACACCGCACACTGCCTTCACACTCTGACTCCTCTGTTACACTGTACACCGCCGTCAAACACTGACTCCTCTGTTACACCGCAGACTGCCGGCACACACTGACTCCTCTGTTACACTGAACACTGACTGCTCTGTTACACCGCAAACTGCTGTCACACACTAAATCCTCTGTTACACCGCACACTGCTGTCACACACTGACTCCTCTGTTACACCGCACACTGACTCCTCTGTTACACCGCACACCGCCGTCATACACTGACTCCTCTGTTACGCCGCACTCCGCTGTCACACTCTGACTCCTCTGTTACACCGCACACTGCCTTCACACACTGACTCCTCTGTTACACGGCACACTGACTCCTCTGTTACACCGCACACTGCCGTCACACACTGACCGCTCTGTTACACCGCACACTGACTCCTCTGTTACACCGCGCACTGCCGTCACACACTGACTCCTCTGTTACACCGCACACCGCCGTCACACACTGACTCCTCTGTTACACCGCACACTGACTCCTCTGTTACACCGCACACCGCCGTCACACACTGACTCCTCTGTTACACTGCACACTGCCGTCACACACTGACTCCTCTGTTACACCGCGCACTGCCGTCACACACTGACTCCTCTGTTACACCGCACACTGACTCCTCTGTTACACCGCACACTGCTGTCACACACTGACTCCTCTGTTACACCGCACACTGCTGTCACACACTGACTCCTCTGTTACACCGCGCTCTGACTCCTCTGTTACACCGCACACTGACTCCTCTGTTACGCCGCGCACTGCCGTCACACACTGACTCCTCTGTTACACCGCACACTGCCGTCACACACTGACTCCTCTGTTACACCGCACACTCACTCCTCTGTTACACTGTACACCGCCGTCAAACACTGACTCCTCTGTTACACCGCACACTGCTGTCACACACTGACCCCTCTGTTACACCGCACACTGACTCCTCTGTTACACCGCAGACTGCTGTCACACACTGACTCCTCTGTTACGCCGCGCACTGCCATCACACACTGACTCCTCTGTTACACCGCACACCGCCGTCACACACTGACTCCTCTGTTACGCCGCACACCGCCGTCACACACTGACTCCTCTGTTACGCCGCACACTGCTGTCACACACTGACTCCTCTGTTACACCGCACACTGACTCCTCTGTTACACCGTGCACTGCCGTCACACACTGACTCCTCTGTTACACCGCACACCGCCGTCACACACTGACTCCTCTGTTACGCCGCACACCGCCGTCACACACTGACTCCTCTGTTACGCCGTACACCGCCGTCACACGCTGACTCCTCTGTTACGTCGCACACTGACTCCTCTGTTACACCGCGCACTGCCGTCACACACTGACTCCTCTGTTACGCCGCCCACTGACTCCTCTGTTACACCGCACACTGCCGTCACACACTGACTCCTCTGTTACGCCGCACACCGCCGTCACACACTGACTCCTCTGTTACACCGCACACTGCCTTCACACTCTGACTCCTCTGTTACACTGTACACCGCCGTCAAACACTGACTCCTCTGTTACACCGCACACTGCCGGCACACACTGACTCCTCTGTTACACTGAACACTGACTGCTCTGTTACACCGCATACTGCTGTCACACACTGACTCCTCTGTTACACCGCACACTGACTCCTCTGTTACACCGCACACCGCCGTCATACACTGACTCCTCTGTTACACCGCACACCGCCGTCATACACTGACTCCTCTGTTACACCGCACACTGACTCCTCTGTTACACCGCACTCCGCTGTCACACACTGACTCCTCTGTTACACCGCACACTGACTCCTCTGTTACACCGTGCACTGCCGTCACACACTGACTCCTCTGTTACACCGCGCACTGCCGTCACACACTGACTCCTCTGTTACACCACGCACTGACTCCTCTGTTACACCGCACACTGCCGTCACACACTGACTCCTCTGTTACACCGCACACTGCTGTCACACACTGACTCCTCTGTTACACCGTGCACTGCTGTCACACACTCACCCCTCTGTTACACCGCGCACTGACTCCTCTGTTACACCGTGCACTGCCGTCACACACTGACTCCTCTGTTACACTGTACACTGACTCCTCTGTTAAACCGCGCACTGCCGTCACACACTGACTCCTCTGTTACACCGCGCACTGACTCCTCTGTTACACCGCACTCCGCTGTCACACACTGACTCCTCTGTTACACCGCACACTGCCGTCACACACTGACTCCTCTGTTACGCCGCGCACTGCCGTCACACACTGACCCTCTGTTACACCGCACACTGCCGTCAGACACTGACTCCTCTGTTACACCGCACTCCGCTGTCACACACTGACTCCTCTGTTACACCGCACACTGCCGTCACACACTGACTACTCTGTTACACCGCGCACTGACTCCTCTGTTATACCGCACTCCGCTGTCACACACTGACTCCTCTGTTACACCGCACACTGCCGTCACACACTGACTCCTCTGTTACACCGCGCACTGGCTCCTCTGTTACACCGCACACTGACTCCTCTGTTACACCGCACTCCGCTGTCACACACTGACTCCTCTGTTACACCGCACACTGACTCCTCTGTTACACCGTGCACTGCCGTCACACACTGACTCCTCTGTTACACCGCGCACTGCCGTCACACACTGACTCCTCTGTTATACCACGCACTGACTCCTCTGTTACACCGCACACTGCCGTCACACACTGACTCCTCTGTTACACCGCACACTGCTGTCACACACTGACTCCTCTGTTACACCGTGCACTGCCGTCACACACTCACCCCTCTGTTACACCGCGCACTGACTCCTCTGTTACACCGTGCACTGCCGTCACACACTGACTCCTCTGTTACACTGTACACTGACTCCTCTGTTAAACCGCGCACTGCCGTCACACACTGACTCCTCTGTTACACCGCGCACTGACTCCTCTGTTACACCGCACACTGCCGTCACACACTGACTCCTCTGTTACGCCGCGCACTGCCGTCACACACTGACCCCTCTGTTACACTGCACACTGCCGTCAGACACTGACTCCTCTGTTACACCGCACTCCGCTGTCACACACTGACTCCTCTGTTACACCGCACACTGCCGTCACACACTGACTCCTCTGTTACACCGCGCACTGACTCCTCTGTTACACCGCACTCCGCTGTCACACACTGACTCCTCTGTTACACCGCACACTGCCGTCACACACTGACTCCTCTGTTACACCGCGCACTGGCTCCTCTGTTACACCGCACACTGCTGTCACACACTGACTCCTCTGTTACACCGCACACTCACTCCTCTGTTACACCGTGCACTGCCGTCACACACTGACTCCTCTGTTACGCCGCGCACTGCCGTCACACACGGACTCCTCTGTTACACTGTACACCGCCGTCGAACACTGACTCCTCTGTTACACCGCACACTGCCGGCACACACTGACTCCTCTGTTACACTGAACACTGACTGCTCTGTTACACCGCAAACTGCTGTCACACACTAAATCCTCTGTTACACCGTACACTGCTGTCACAGACTGACTCCTCTGTTACACCGCACACTGACTCCTCTGTTACACCGCACACTGCCGACACACACTGACTCCTCTGTTACACCGCACAGTGCCGTCACACACTGACTCCTCTGTTACACTGCACACTCACTCCTCTGTTACACCGCAGACTGCCTTCACACTCTGACTCCTCTGTTACACTGTACACCGCCGTCAAACACTGACTCCTCTGTTACACCGCAGACTGCCGGCACACACTGACTCCTCTATTACACTGAACACTGACTGCTCTGTTACACCGCAAACTGCTGTCACACACTAAATCCTCTGTTACACCACACACTGCTGTCACACACTGACTCCTCTGTTACACCGCACACTGACTCCTCTGTTACACCGCACACCGCCGTCATACACTGACTCCTCTGTTACGCCGCACTCCGCTGTCACACTCTGACTCCTCTGTTACACCGCACACTGCCTTCACACACTGACTCCTCTGTTACACGGCACACTGACTCCTCTGTTACACCGCACACTGCCGTCACACACTGACCGCTCTGTTACACCGCACACTGACTCCTCTGTTACACCGCGCACTGCCGTCACACACTGACTCCTCTGTTACACCGCACACCGCCGTCACACACTGACTCCTCTGTTACACCGCACACTGACTCCTCTGTTACACCGCACACTGACTCCTCTGTTACACCGCACACCGCCGTCACACACTGACTCCTCTGTTACACTGCACACTGCCGTCACACACTGACTCCTCTGTTACACCGCGCACTGCCGTCACACACTGACTCCTCTGTTACACCACGCACTGACTCCTCTGTTACACCGCACACTGCTGTCACACACTGACTCCTCTGTTACACCGCACACTGCTGTCACACACTGACTCCTCTGTTACACCGCGCACTGACTCCTCTGTTACACCGCACACTGACTCCTCTGTTACGCCGCGCACTGCCGTCACACACTGACTCCTCTGTTACACCGCACACAGCCGTCACACACTGACTCCTCTGTTACACCGCACACTCACTCCTCTGTTACACTGTACACCGCCGTCAAACACTGACTCCTCTGTTACACCGCACACTGCTGTCACACACTGACCCCTCTGTAACACCGCACACTGACTCCTCTGTTACACCGCACACTGCTGTCACACACTGACTCCTCTGTTACGCCGCGCACTGCCATCACACACTGACTCCTCTGTTACACCGCACACCGCCGTCACACACTGACTCCTCTGTTACGCCGCACACCGCCGTCACACACTGACTCCTCTGTTACGCCGCACACTGCCGTCACACACTGACTCCTCTGTTACACCGCACACTGACTCCTCTGTTACACCGTGCACTGCCGTCACAGACTGACTCCTCTGTTACACCGCACACCGCCGTCACACACTGACTCCTCTGTTACGCCGCACACCGCCGTCACACACTGACTCCTCTGTTACGCCGCACACCGCCGTCACACGCTGACTCCTCTGTTACGTCGCACACTGACTCCTCTGTTACACCGCGCACTGCCGTCACACACTGACTCCTCTGTTACGCCGCCCACTGACTCCTCTGTTACACCGCACACTGCCGTCACACACTGACTCCTCTGTTACGCCGCACACCGCCGTCACACACTGACTCCTCTGTTACACCGCACACTGCCTTCACACTCTGACTCCTCTGTTACACTGTACACCGCCGTCAAACACTGACTCCTCTGTTACACCGCACACTGACTCCTCTGTTACACCGCACACTGACTCCTCTGTTACACCGCACTCCGCTGTCACACACTGACTCCTCTGTTACACCGCGCACTGCCGTCACACACTGACTCCTCTGTTATACCACGCACTGACTCCTCTGTTACACCGCACACTGCCGTCACACACTGACTCCTCTGTTACACCGCACACTGCTGTCACACACTGACTCCTCTGTTACACCGTGCACTGCCGTCACACACTCACCCCTCTGTTACACCGCGCACTGACTCCTCTGTTACACCGTGCACTGCCGTCACACACTGACTCCTCTGTTACACTGTACACTGACTCCTCTGTTAAACCGCGCACTGCCGTCACACACTGACTCCTCTGTTACACCGCGCACTGACTCCTCTGTTACACCGCACTCCGCTGTCACACACTGACTCCTCTGTTACACCGCACACTGCCGTCACACACTGACTCCTCTGTTACGCCGCGCACTGCCGTCACACATTGACCCCTCTGTTACACTGCACACTGCCGTCAGACACTGACTCCTCTGTTACACCGCACTCCGCTGTCACACACTGACTCCTCTGTTACACCGCACACTGCCGTCACACACTGACTCCTCTGTTACACCGCGCACTGACTCCTCTGTTACACCGCACTCCGCTGTCACACACTGACTGCTCTGTTACACCGCACACTGCCGTCACACACTGACTCCTCTGTTACACCGCGCACTGGCTCCTCTGTTACACCGCACACTGCTGTCACACACTGACTCCTCTGTTACACCGCACACTCACTCCTCTGTTACACCGTGCACTGCCGTCACACACTGACTCCTCTGTTACGCCGCGCACTGCCGTCACACACGGACTCCTCTGTTACACTGTACACTGCCGTCGAACACTGACTCCTCTGTTACACCGCACACTGCCGGCACACACTGACTCCTCTGTTACACTGAACACTGACTGCTCTGTTACACCGCAAACTGCTGTCACACACTAAATCCTCTGTTACACCGTACACTGCTGTCACAGACTGACTACTCTGTTACACCGCACACTGACTCCTCTGTTACACCGCACACTGCCGACACACACTGACTCCTCTGTTACACCGCACAGTGCCGTCACACACTGACTCCTCTGTTACACTGCACACTCACTCCTCTGTTACACCGCACACTGCCTTCACACTCTGACTCCTCTGTTACACTGTACACCGCCGTCAAACACTGACTCCTCTGTTACACCGCAGACTGCCGGCACACACTGACTCCTCTGTTACACTGAACTCTGACTGCTCTGTTACACCGCAAACTGCTGTCACACACTAAATCCTCTGTTACACCGCACACTGCTGTCACACACTGACTCCTCTGTTACACCGCACACTGACTCCTCTGTTACACCGCACACCGCCGTCATACACTGACTCCTCTGTTACGCCGCACTCCGCTGTCACACTCTGACTCCTCTGTTACACCGCACACTGCCTTCACACACTGACTCCTCTGTTACACGGCACACTGACTCCTCTGTTACACCGCACACTGCCGTCACACTCTGACCGCTCTGTTACACCGCACACTGACTCCTCTGTTACACCGCGCACTGCCGTCACACACTGACTCCTCTGTTACACCGCACACCGCCGTCACACACTGACTCCTCTGTTACACCGCACACTGACTCCTCTGTTACACCGCACACTGACTCCTCTGTTACACCGCACACCGCCGTCACACACTGACTCCTCTGTTACACTGCACACTGCCGTCACACACTGACTCCTCTGTTACACCGCGCACTGCCGTCACACACTGACTCCTCTGTTAGACCACGCACTGACTCCTCTGTTACACCGCACACTGCTGTCACACACTGACTCCTCTGTTACACCGCACACTGCTGTCACACACTGACTCCTCTGTTACACCGCGCACTGACTCCTCTGTTACACCGCACACTGACTCCTCTGTTACGCCGCGCACTGCCGTCACACACTGACTCCTCTGTTACACCGCACACAGCCGTCACACACTGACTCCTCTGTTACACCGCACACTCACTCCTCTGTTACACTGTACACCACCGTCAAACACTGACTCCTCTGTTACACCGCACACTGCTGTCACACACTGACCCCTCTGTTACACCGCACACTGACTCCTCTGTTACACCGCACACTGCTGTCACACACTGACTCCTCTGTTACGCCGCGCACTGCCATCACACACTGACTCCTCTGTTACACCGCACACCGCCGTCACACACTGACTCCTCTGTTACGCCGCACACCGCCGTCACACACTGACTCCTCTGTTACGCCGCACACTGCCGTCACACACTGACTCCTCTGTTACACCGCACACTGACTCCTCTGTTACACCGTGCACTGCCGTCACAGACTGACTCCTCTGTTACACCGCACACCGCCGTCACACACTGACTCCTCTGTTACGCCGCACACCGCCGTCACACACTGACTCCTCTGTTACGCCGCACACCGCCGTCACACGCTGACTCCTCTGTTACGTCGCACACTGACTCCTCTGTTACACCGCGCACTGCCGTCACACACTGACTCCTCTGTTACACCGCACACTGACTCCTCTGTTACACCGCACACTGCCGTCACACACTGACTCCTCTGTTACGCCGCACACCGCCGTCACACACTGACTCCTCTGTTACACCGCACACTGCCTTCACACTCTGACTCCTCTGTTACACTGTACACCGCCGTCAAACACTGACTCCTCTGTTACACCGCACACTGCCGGCACACACTGACTCCTCTGTTACACTGAACACTGACTGCTCTGTTACACCGCATACTGCTGTCACACACTGACTCCTCTGTTACACCGCACACTGACTCCTCTGTTACACCGCACACCGCCGTCATACACTGACTCCTCTGTTACACCGCACACTGACTCCTCTGTTACACCGCACACCGCCGTCATACACTGACTCCTCTGTTACACCGCACACTGACTCCTCTGTTACACCGCACTCCGCTGTCACACACTGACTCCTCTGTTACACCGCACACTGACTCCTCTGTTACACCGTGCACTGCCGTCACACACTGACTCCTCTGTTACACCGCGCACTGCCGTCACACACTGACTCCTCTGTTACACCACGCACTGACTCCTCTGTTACACCGCACACTGCCGTCACACACTGACTCCTCTGTTACACCGCACACTGCTGTCACACACTGACTCCTCTGTTACACCGTGCACTGCTGTCACACACTCACCCCTCTGTTACACCGCGCACTGACTCCTCTGTTACACTGTGCACTGCCGTCACACACTGACTCCTCTGTTACACTGTACACTGACTCCTCTGTTAAACCGCGCACTGCCGTCACACACTGACTCCTCTGTTACACCGCGCACTGACTCCTCTGTTACACCGCACTCCGCTGTCACACACTGACTCCTCTGTTACACCGCACACTGCCGTCACACACTGACTCCTCTGTTACGCCGCGCACTGCCGTCACACACTGACCCCTCTGTTACACCGCACACTGCCGTCAGACACTGACTCCTCTGTTACACCGCACTCCGCTGTCACACACTGACTCCTCTGTTACACCGCGCACTGCCGTCACACACTGACTCCTCTGTTACACCACGCACTGACTCCTCTGTTACACCGCACACTGCCGTCACACACTGACTCCTCTGTTACACCGCACACTGCTGTCACACACTGACTCCTCTGTTACACCGTGCACTGCTGTCACACACTCACCCCTCTGTTACACCGCGCACTGACTCCTCTGTTACACCGTGCACTGCCGTCAGACACTGACTCCTCTGTTACGCCGCACACCGCCGTCACACACTGACTCCTCTGTTACGCCGCACACTGCCGTCACACACTGACTCCTCTGTTACACCGCACACTGACTCCTCTGTTACACCGTGCACTGCCGTCACAGACTGACTCCTCTGTTACACCGCACACCGCCGTCACACACTGACTCCTCTGTTACGCTGCACACCGCCGTCACACACTGACTCCTCTGTTACGCCGCACACCGCCGTCACACGCTGACTCCTCTGTTACGTCGCACACTGACTCCTCTGTTACACCGCGCACTGCCGTCACACACTGACTCCTCTGTTACGCCGCCCACTGACTCCTCTGTTACACCGCACACTGCCGTCACACACTGACTCCTCTGTTACGCCGCACACCGCCGTCACACACTGACTCCTCTGTTACACCGCACACTGCCTTCACACTCTGACTCCTCTGTTACACTGTACACCGTCGTCAAACACTGACTCCTCTGTTACACCGCACACTGCCGGCACACACTGACTCCTCTGTTACACTGAACACTGACTGCTCTGTTACACCGCATACTGCTGTCACACACTGACTCCTCTGTTACACCGCACACTGACTCCTCTGTTACACCGTGCACTGCCGTCACACACTGACTCCTCTGTTACACCGCGCACTGCCCTCACACACTGACTCCTCTGTTACACCACGCACTGACTCCTCTGTTACACCGCACACTGCCGTCACACACTGACTCCTCTGTTACACCGCACACTGCTGTCACACACTGACTCCTCTGTTACACCGTGCACTGCTGTCACACACTCACCCCTCTGTTACACCGCGCACTGACTCCTCTGTTACACCGTGCACTGCCGTCACACACTGACTCCTCTGTTACACTGTACACTGACTCCTCTGTTAAACCGCGCACTGCCGTCACACACTGACTCCTCTGTTACACCACGCACTGACTCCTCTGTTACACAGCACTCCGCTGTCACACACTGACTCCTCTGTTACACCGCACACTGCCGTCACACACTGACTCCTCTGTTACGCCGCGCACTGCCGTCACACACTGACCCCTCTGTTACACCGCACACTGCCGTCAGACACTGACTCCTCTGTTACACCGCACTCCGCTGTCACACACTGACTCCTCTGTTACACCGCGCACTGCCGTCACACACTGACTCCTCTGTTACACCGTGCACTGCTGTCACAAACTCACCCCTCTGTTACACCGCGCACTGACTCCTCTGTTACACCGTGCACTGCCGTCACACACTGACTCCTCTGTTACACTGTACACTGACTCCTCTGTTAAACCGCGCACTGCCGTCACACACTGACTCCTCTGTTACGCCGCGCACTGCCGTCACACACTGACCCCTCTGTTACACCGCACACTGCCGTCAGACACTGACTCCTCTGTTACACCGCACTCCGCTGTCACACACTGACTCCTCTGTTACACCGCGCACTGCCGTCACACACTGACTCCTCTGTTACACCACGCACTGACTCCTCTGTTACACCGCACACTGCCGTCACACACTGACTCCTCTGTTACACCGCACACTGCTGTCACACACTGACTCCTCTGTTACACCGTGCACTGCTGTCACAAACTCACCCCTCTGTTACACCGCGCACTGACTCCTCTGTTACACCGTGCACTGCCGTCACACACTGACTCCTCTGTTACACTGTACACTGACTCCTCTGTTAAACCGCGCACTGCCGTCACACACTGACTCCTCTGTTACACCGCGCACTGACTCCTCTGTTACACCGCACTCCGCTGTCACACACTGACTCCTCTGTTACACCGCACACTGCCGTCACACACTGACTCCTCTGTTACACCGCACACTGCTGTCACACACTGACTCCTCTGTTACACCGTGCACTGCCGTCACACACTCACCCCTCTGTTACACCGCGCACTGACTCCTCTGTTACACCGTGCACTGCCGTCACACACTGACTCCTCTGTTACACTGTACACTGACTCCTCTGTTAAACCGCGCACTGCCGTCACACACTGACTCCTCTGTTACACCGCGCACTGACTCCTCTGTTACACCGCACTCCGCTGTCACACACTGACTCCTCTGTTACACCGCACACTGCCGTCACACACTGACTCCTCTGTTACGCCGCGCACTGCCGTCACACACTGACCCCTCTGTTACACTGCACACTGCCGTCAGACACTGACTCCTCTGTTACACCGCACTCCGCTGTCACACACTGACTCCTCTGTTACACCGCACACTGCCGTCACACACTGACTCCTCTGTTACACCGCGCACTGACTCCTCTGTTACACCGCACTCCGCTGTCACACACTGACTGCTCTGTTACACCGCACACTGCCGTCACACACTGACTCCTCTGTTACACCGCGCACTGGCTCCTCTGTTACACCGCACACTGCTGTCACACACTGACTCCTCTGTTACACCGCACACTCACTCCTCTGTTACACCGTGCACTGCCGTCACACACTGACTCCTCTGTTACGCCGCGCACTGCCGTCACACACGGACTCCTCTGTTACACTGTACACTGCCGTCGAACACTGACTCCTCTGTTACACCGCACACTGCCGGCACACACTGACTCCTCTGTTACACTGAACACTGACTGCTCTGTTACACCGCAAACTGCTGTCACACACTAAATCCTCTGTTACACCGTACACTGCTGTCACAGACTGACTCCTCTGTTACACCGCACACTGACTCCTCTGTTACACCGCACACTGCCGACACACACTGACTCCTCTGTTACACCGCACAGTGCCGTCACACACTGACTCCTCTGTTACACTGCACACTCACTCCTCTGTTACACCGCACACTGCCTTCACACTCTGACTCCTCTGTTACACTGTACACCGCCGTCAAACACTGACTCCTCTGTTACACCGCAGACTGCCGGCACACACTGACTCCTCTGTTACACTGAACTCTGACTGCTCTGTTACACCGCAAACTGCTGTCACACACTAAATCCTCTGTTACACCGCACACTGCTGTCACACACTGACTCCTCTGTTACACCGCACACTGACTCCTCTGTTACACCGCACACCGCCGTCATACACTGACTCCTCTGTTACGCCGCACTCCGCTGTCACACTCTGACTCCTCTGTTACACCGCACACTGCCTTCACACACTGACTCCTCTGTTACACGGCACACTGACTCCTCTGTTACACCGCACACTGCCGTCACACACTGACCGCTCTGTTACACCGCACACTGACTCCTCTGTTACACCGCGCACTGCCGTCACACACTGACTCCTCTGTTACACCGCACACTGCTGTCACACACTGACTCCTCTGTTACACCGTGCACTGCTGTCACACACTCACCCCTCTGTTACACCGCGCACTGACTCCTCTGTTACACCGTGCACTGCCGTCACACACTGACTCCTCTGTTACACTGTACACTGACTCCTCTGTTAAACCGCGCACTGCCGTCACACACTGACTCCTCTGTTACACCACGCACTGACTCCTCTGTTACACAGCACTCCGCTGTCACACACTGACTCCTCTGTTACACCGCACACTGCCGTCACACACTGACTCCTCTGTTACGCCGCGCACTGCCGTCACACACTGACCCCTCTGTTACACCGCACACTGCCGTCAGACACTGACTCCTCTGTTACACCGCACTCCGCTGTCACACACTGACTCCTCTGTTACACCGCGCACTGCCGTCACACACTGACTCCTCTGTTACACCGTGCACTGCTGTCACAAACTCACCCCTCTGTTACACCGCGCACTGACTCCTCTGTTACACCGTGCACTGCCGTCACACACTGACTCCTCTGTTACACTGTACACTGACTCCTCTGTTAAACCGCGCACTGCCGTCACACACTGACTCCTCTGTTACGCCGCGCACTGCCGTCACACACTGACCCCTCTGTTACACCGCACACTGCCGTCAGACACTGACTCCTCTGTTACACCGCACTCCGCTGTCACACACTGACTCCTCTGTTACACCGCGCACTGCCGTCACACACTGACTCCTCTGTTACACCACGCACTGACTCCTCTGTTACACCGCACACTGCCGTCACACACTGACTCCTCTGTTACACCGCACACTGCTGTCACACACTGACTCCTCTGTTACACCGTGCACTGCTGTCACAAACTCACCCCTCTGTTACACCGCGCACTGACTCCTCTGTTACACCGTGCACTGCCGTCACACACTGACTCCTCTGTTACACTGTACACTGACTCCTCTGTTAAACCGCGCACTGCCGTCACACACTGACTCCTCTGTTACACCGCGCACTGACTCCTCTGTTACACCGCACTCCGCTGTCACACACTGACTCCTCTGTTACACCGCACACTGCCGTCACACACTGACTCCTCTGTTACACCGCACACTGCTGTCACACACTGACTCCTCTGTTACACCGTGCACTGCCGTCACACACTCACCCCTCTGTTACACCGCGCACTGACTCCTCTGTTACACCGTGCACTGCCGTCACACACTGACTCCTCTGTTACACTGTACACTGACTCCTCTGTTAAACCGCGCACTGCCGTCACACACTGACTCCTCTGTTACACCGCGCACTGACTCCTCTGTTACACCGCACTCCGCTGTCACACACTGACTCCTCTGTTACACCGCACACTGCCGTCACACACTGACTCCTCTGTTACGCCGCGCACTGCCGTCACACACTGACCCCTCTGTTACACTGCACACTGCCGTCAGACACTGACTCCTCTGTTACACCGCACTCCGCTGTCACACACTGACTCCTCTGTTACACCGCACACTGCCGTCACACACTGACTCCTCTGTTACACCGCGCACTGACTCCTCTGTTACACCGCACTCCGCTGTCACACACTGACTGCTCTGTTACACCGCACACTGCCGTCACACACTGACTCCTCTGTTACACCGCGCACTGGCTCCTCTGTTACACCGCACACTGCTGTCACACACTGACTCCTCTGTTACACCGCACACTCACTCCTCTGTTACACCGTGCACTGCCGTCACACACTGACTCCTCTGTTACGCCGCGCACTGCCGTCACACACGGACTCCTCTGTTACACTGTACACTGCCGTCGAACACTGACTCCTCTGTTACACCGCACACTGCCGGCACACACTGACTCCTCTGTTACACTGAACACTGACTGCTCTGTTACACCGCAAACTGCTGTCACACACTAAATCCTCTGTTACACCGTACACTGCTGTCACAGACTGACTCCTCTGTTACACCGCACACTGACTCCTCTGTTACACCGCACACTGCCGACACACACTGACTCCTCTGTTACACCGCACAGTGCCGTCACACACTGACTCCTCTGTTACACTGCACACTCACTCCTCTGTTACACCGCACACTGCCTTCACACTCTGACTCCTCTGTTACACTGTACACCGCCGTCAAACACTGACTCCTCTGTTACACCGCAGACTGCCGGCACACACTGACTCCTCTGTTACACTGAACTCTGACTGCTCTGTTACACCGCAAACTGCTGTCACACACTAAATCCTCTGTTACACCGCACACTGCTGTCACACACTGACTCCTCTGTTACACCGCACACTGACTCCTCTGTTACACCGCACACCGCCGTCATACACTGACTCCTCTGTTACGCCGCACTCCGCTGTCACACTCTGACTCCTCTGTTACACCGCACACTGCCTTCACACACTGACTCCTCTGTTACACGGCACACTGACTCCTCTGTTACACCGCACACTGCCGTCACACACTGACCGCTCTGTTACACCGCACACTGACTCCTCTGTTACACCGCGCACTGCCGTCACACACTGACTCCTCTGTTACACCGCACACCGCCGTCACACACTGACTCCTCTGTTACACCGCACACTGACTCCTCTGTTACACCGCACACTGACTCCTCTGTTACACCGCACACCGCCGTCACACACTGACTCCTCTGTTACACTGCACACTGCCGTCACACACTGACTCCTCTGTTACACCGCGCACTGCCGTCACACACTGACTCCTCTGTTAGACCACGCACTGACTCCTCTGTTACACCGCACACTGCTGTCACACACTGACTCCTCTGTTACACCGCACACTGCTGTCACACACTGACTCCTCTGTTACACCGCGCACTGACTCCTCTGTTACACCGCACACTGACTCCTCTGTTACGCCGCGCACTGCCGTCACACACTGACTCCTCTGTTACACCGCACACAGCCGTCACACACTGACTCCTCTGTTACACCGCACACTCACTCCTCTGTTACACTGTACACCACCGTCAAACACTGACTCCTCTGTTACACCGCACACTGCTGTCACACACTGACCCCTCTGTTACACCGCACACTGACTCCTCTGTTACACCGCACACTGCTGTCACACACTGACTCCTCTGTTACGCCGCGCACTGCCATCACACACTGACTCCTCTGTTACACCGCACACCGCCGTCACACACTGACTCCTCTGTTACGCCGCACACCGCCGTCACACACTGACTCCTCTGTTACGCCGCACACTGCCGTCACACACTGACTCCTCTGTTACACCGCACACTGACTCCTCTGTTACACCGTGCACTGCCGTCACAGACTGACTCCTCTGTTACACCGCACACCGCCGTCACACACTGACTCCTCTGTTACGCCGCACACCGCCGTCACACACTGACTCCTCTGTTACGCCGCACACCGCCGTCACACGCTGACTCCTCTGTTACGTCGCACACTGACTCCTCTGTTACACCGCACACTGCCGTCACACACTGACTCCTCTGTTACGCCGCACACCGCCGTCACACACTGACTCCTCTGTTACACCGCACACTGCCTTCACACTCTGACTCCTCTGTTACACTGTACACCGCCGTCAAACACTGACTCCTCTGTTACACCGCACACTGCCGGCACACACTGACTCCTCTGTTACACTGAACACTGACTGCTCTGTTACACCGCATACTGCTGTCACACACTGACTCCTCTGTTACACCGCACACTGACTCCTCTGTTACACCGCACACCGCCGTCATACACTGACTCCTCTGTTACACCGCACACTGACTCCTCTGTTACACCGCACACCGCCGTCATACACTGACTCCTCTGTTACACCGCACACTGACTCCTCTGTTACACCGCACTCCGCTGTCACACACTGACTCCTCTGTTACACCGCACACTGACTCCTCTGTTACACCGTGCACTGCCGTCACACACTGACTCCTCTGTTACACCGCGCACTGCCGTCACACACTGACTCCTCTGTTACACCACGCACTGACTCCTCTGTTACACCGCACACTGCCGTCACACACTGACTCCTCTGTTACACCGCACACTGCTGTCACACACTGACTCCTCTGTTACACCGTGCACTGCTGTCACACACTCACCCCTCTGTTACACCGCGCACTGACTCCTCTGTTACACTGTGCACTGCCGTCACACACTGACTCCTCTGTTACACTGTACACTGACTCCTCTGTTAAACCGCGCACTGCCGTCACACACTGACTCCTCTGTTACACCGCGCACTGACTCCTCTGTTACACCGCACTCCGCTGTCACACACTGACTCCTCTGTTACACCGCACACTGCCGTCACACACTGACTCCTCTGTTACGCCGCGCACTGCCGTCACACACTGACCCCTCTGTTACACCGCACACTGCCGTCAGACACTGACTCCTCTGTTACACCGCACTCCGCTGTCACACACTGACTCCTCTGTTACACCGCGCACTGCCGTCACACACTGACTCCTCTGTTACACCACGCACTGACTCCTCTGTTACACCGCACACTGCCGTCACACACTGACTCCTCTGTTACACCGCACACTGCTGTCACACACTGACTCCTCTGTTACACCGTGCACTGCTGTCACACACTCACCCCTCTGTTACACCGCGCACTGACTCCTCTGTTACACCGTGCACTGCCGTCAGACACTGACTCCTCTGTTACGCCGCACACCGCCGTCACACACTGACTCCTCTGTTACGCCGCACACTGCCGTCACACACTGACTCCTCTGTTACACCGCACACTGACTCCTCTGTTACACCGTGCACTGCCGTCACAGACTGACTCCTCTGTTACACCGCACACCGCCGTCACACACTGACTCCTCTGTTACGCTGCACACCGCCGTCACACACTGACTCCTCTGTTACGCCGCACACCGCCGTCACACGCTGACTCCTCTGTTACGTCGCACACTGACTCCTCTGTTACACCGCGCACTGCCGTCACACACTGACTCCTCTGTTACGCCGCCCACTGACTCCTCTGTTACACCGCACACTGCCGTCACACACTGACTCCTCTGTTACGCCGCACACCGCCGTCACACACTGACTCCTCTGTTACACCGCACACTGCCTTCACACTCTGACTCCTCTGTTACACTGTACACCGCCGTCAAACACTGACTCCTCTGTTACACCGCACACTGCCGGCACACACTGACTCCTCTGTTACACTGAACACTGACTGCTCTGTTACACCGCATACTGCTGTCACACACTGACTCCTCTGTTACACCGCACACTGACTCCTCTGTTACACCGTGCACTGCCGTCACACACTGACTCCTCTGTTACACCGCGCACTGCCCTCACACACTGACTCCTCTGTTACACCACGCACTGACTCCTCTGTTACACCGCACACTGCCGTCACACACTGACTCCTCTGTTACACCGCACACTGCTGTCACACACTGACTCCTCTGTTACACCGTGCACTGCTGTCACACACGCACCCCTCTGTTACACCGCGCACTGACTCCTCTGTTACACCGTGCACTGCCGTCACACACTGACTCCTCTGTTACACTGTACACTGACTCCTCTGTTAAACCGCGCACTGCCGTCACACACTGACTCCTCTGTTACACCACGCACTGACTCCTCTGTTACACCGCACTCCGCTGTCACACACTGACTCCTCTGTTACACCGCACACTGCCGTCACACACTGACTCCTCTGTTACGCCGCGCACTGCCGTCACACACTGACCCCTCTGTTACACCGCACACTGCCGTCAGACACTGACTCCTCTGTTACACCGCACTCCGCTGTCACACACTGACTCCTCTGTTACACCGCGCACTGCCGTCACACACTGACTCCTCTGTTACACCGTGCACTGCTGTCACAAACTCACCCCTCTGTTACACCGCGCACTGACTCCTCTGTTACACCGTGCACTGCCGTCACACACTGACTCCTCTGTTACACTGTACACTGACTCCTCTGTTAAACCGCGCACTGCCGTCACACACTGACTCCTCTGTTACGCCGCGCACTGCCGTCACACACTGACCCCTCTGTTACACCGCACACTGCCGTCAGACACTGACTCCTCTGTTACACCGCACTCCGCTGTCACACACTGACTCCTCTGTTACACCGCGCACTGCCGTCACACACTGACTCCTCTGTTACACCACGCACTGACTCCTCTGTTACACCGCACACTGCCGTCACACACTGACTCCTCTGTTACACCGCACACTGCTGTCACACACTGACTCCTCTGTTACACCGTGCACTGCTGTCACAAACTCACCCCTCTGTTACACCGCGCACTGACTCCTCTGTTACACCGTGCACTGCCGTCACACACTGACTCCTCTGTTACACTGTACACTGACTCCTCTGTTAAACCGCGCACTGCCGTCACACACTGACTCCTCTGTTACACCGCGCACTGACTCCTCTGTTACACCGCACTCCGCTGTCACACACTGACTCCTCTGTTACACCGCACACTGCCGTCACACACTGACTCCTCTGTTACGCCGCGCACTGCCGTCACACACTGACCCCTCTGTTACACCGCACACTGCCGTCAGACACTGACTCCTCTGTTACACCGCACTCCGCTGTCACACACTGACTCCTCTGTTACACCGCACACTGCCGTCACACACTGACTACTCTGTTACACCGCGCACTGACTCCTCTGTTATACCGCACTCCGCTGTCACACACTGACTCCTCTGTTACACCGCACACTGCCGTCACACACTGACTCCTCTGTTACACCGCGCACTGGCTCCTCTGTTACACCGCACACCGCCGTCATACACTGACTCCTCTGTTACACCGCACACTGACTCCTCTGTTACACCGCACACTGACTCCTCTGTTACACCGCACTCCGCTGTCACACACTGACTCCTCTGTTACACCGCACACTGACTCCTCTGTTACACCGTGCACTGCCGTCACACACTGACTCCTCTGTTACACCGCGCACTGCCGTCACACACTGACTCCTCTGTTACACCACGCACTGACTCCTCTGTTACACCGCACACTGCCGTCACACACTGACTCCTCTGTTACACCGCACACTGACTCCTCTGTTACACCGCACACTGCCGTCACACACTGACTCCTCTGTTACACCGCGCACTGCCGTCACACACTGACTCCTCTGTTACACCGCACACTGACTCCTCTGTTACACCGCACACCTCCGTCAACCACTGACTCCTCTGTTACACCGCACACCGCCGTCATACACTGACTCCTCTGTTACGCCGCACTCCGCTGTCACACTCTGACTCCTCTGTTACACCGCACACTGCCTTCACACACTGACTCCTCTGTTACACCGCACACTGACTCCTCTGTTACACCGCACACTGCCGTCACACACTGACCGCTCTGTTACACCGCACACTGACTCCTCTGTTACACCGCGCACTGCCGTCACACACTGACTCCTCTGTTACACCGCACACTGACTCCTCTGTTACACCGTACACTGCTGTCACACACTGACTCCTCTGTTACACCGTGCACTGCTGTCACAAACTCACCCCTCTGTTACACCGCGCACTGACTCCTCTGTTACACCGTGCACTGCCGTCACACACTGACTCCTCTGTTACACTGTACACTGACTCCTCTGTTAAACCGCGCACTGCCGTCACACACTGACTCCTCTGTTACACCGCGCACTGACTCCTCTGTTACACCGCACTCCGCTGTCACACACTGACTCCTCTGTTACACCGCACACTGCCGTCACACACTGACTCCTCTGTTACACCGCACACTGCTGTCACACACTGACTCCTCTGTTACACCGTGCACTGCCGTCACACACTCACCCCTCTGTTACACCGCGCACTGACTCCTCTGTTACACCGTGCACTGCCGTCACACACTGACTCCTCTGTTACACTGTACACTGACTCCTCTGTTAAACCGCGCACTGCCGTCACACACTGACTCCTCTGTTACACCGCGCACTGACTCCTCTGTTACACCGCACTCCGCTGTCACACACTGACTCCTCTGTTACACCGCACACTGCCGTCACACACTGACTCCTCTGTTACGCCGCGCACTGCCGTCACACACTGACCCCTCTGTTACACTGCACACTGCCGTCAGACACTGACTCCTCTGTTACACCGCACTCCGCTGTCACACACTGACTCCTCTGTTACACCGCACACTGCCGTCACACACTGACTCCTCTGTTACACCGCGCACTGACTCCTCTGTTACACCGCACTCCGCTGTCACACACTGACTGCTCTGTTACACCGCACACTGCCGTCACACACTGACTCCTCTGTTACACCGCGCACTGGCTCCTCTGTTACACCGCACACTGCTGTCACACACTGACTCCTCTGTTACACCGCACACTCACTCCTCTGTTACACCGTGCACTGCCGTCACACACTGACTCCTCTGTTACGCCGCGCACTGCCGTCACACACGGACTCCTCTGTTACACTGTACACTGCCGTCGAACACTGACTCCTCTGTTACACCGCACACTGCCGGCACACACTGACTCCTCTGTTACACTGAACACTGACTGCTCTGTTACACCGCAAACTGCTGTCACACACTAAATCCTCTGTTACACCGTACACTGCTGTCACAGACTGACTCCTCTGTTACACCGCACACTGACTCCTCTGTTACACCGCACACTGCCGACACACACTGACTCCTCTGTTACACCGCACAGTGCCGTCACACACTGACTCCTCTGTTACACTGCACACTCACTCCTCTGTTACACCGCGCACTGCCTTCACACTCTGACTCCTCTGTTACACTGTACACCGCCGTCAAACACTGACTCCTCTGTTACACCGCAGACTGCCGGCACACACTGACTCCTCTGTTACACTGAACTCTGACTGCTCTGTTACACCGCAAACTGCTGTCACACACTAAATCCTCTGTTACACCGCACACTGCTGTCACACACTGACTCCTCTGTTACACCGCACACTGACTCCTCTGTTACACCGCACACCGCCGTCATACACTGACTCCTCTGTTACGCCGCACTCCGCTGTCACACTCTGACTCCTCTGTTACACCGCACACTGCCTTCACACACTGACTCCTCTGTTACACGGCACACTGACTCCTCTGTTACACCGCACACTGCCGTCACACACTGACCGCTCTGTTACACCGCACACTGACTCCTCTGTTACACCGCGCACTGCCGTCACACACTGACTCCTCTGTTACACCGCACACTGCTGTCACACACTGACTCCTCTGTTACACCGTGCACTGCTGTCACACACTCACCCCTCTGTTACACCGCGCACTGACTCCTCTGTTACACCGTGCACTGCCGTCACACACTGACTCCTCTGTTACACTGTACACTGACTCCTCTGTTAAACCGCGCACTGCCGTCACACACTGACTCCTCTGTTACACCACGCACTGACTCCTCTGTTACACAGCACTCCGCTGTCACACACTGACTCCTCTGTTACACCGCACACTGCCGTCACACACTGACTCCTCTGTTACGCCGCGCACTGCCGTCACACACTGACCCCTCTGTTACACCGCACACTGCCGTCAGACACTGACTCCTCTGTTACACCGCACTCCGCTGTCACACACTGACTCCTCTGTTACACCGCGCACTGCCGTCACACACTGACTCCTCTGTTACACCGTGCACTGCTGTCACAAACTCACCCCTCTGTTACACCGCGCACTGACTCCTCTGTTACACCGTGCACTGCCGTCACACACTGACTCCTCTGTTACACTGTACACTGACTCCTCTGTTAAACCGCGCACTGCCGTCACACACTGACTCCTCTGTTACGCCGCGCACTGCCGTCACACACTGACCCCTCTGTTACACCGCACACTGCCGTCAGACACTGACTCCTCTGTTACACCGCACTCCGCTGTCACACACTGACTCCTCTGTTACACCGCGCACTGCCGTCACACACTGACTCCTCTGTTACACCACGCACTGACTCCTCTGTTACACCGCACACTGCCGTCACACACTGACTCCTCTGTTACACCGCACACTGCTGTCACACACTGACTCCTCTGTTACGCCGCACACTGCTGTCACACACTGACTCCTCTGTTACACCGCGCACTGCCGTCACACACTGACTCCTCTGTTACACCGCGCACTGACTCCTCTGTTACACCGTGCACTGCCGTCACACACTGACCCCTCTGTTACGCCGCACTCCGCTGTCAGACACTGACTCCTCTGTTACACCGCACACTGACTCCTCTGTTACACCGCACACTGCCATCACACACTGACTCCTCTGTTACGTTGCACATCGCTGTCACACACTGACTCCTCTGTTACACCGCACACTCACTCCTCTGTTACACCGCGCACTGCCGTCACACTCTGACTCCTCTGTTACACCGCACACTGACTCCTCTGTTACACCGTGCACTGCCGTCACACACTGACTCCTCTGTTACACCGCACACTGACTCCTCTGTTACACCTTGCACTGCCGTCACACACTGACCCCTCTGTTACGCCGCACTCCGTTGTCACACACTGACTCCTCTGTTACACCGCACACTGACTCCTCTGTTACACCGCACACTGCCGTCACACACTGACTCCTCTGTTACACCGCGCACTGCCGTCACACACTGACTCCTCTGTTACACCGCACACTGACTCCTCTGTTACACCGCACACCTCCGTCAACCACTGACTCCTCTGTTACACCGCACACCGCCGTCATACACTGACTCCTCTGTTACGCCGCACTCCGCTGTCACACTCTGACTCCTCTGTTACACCGCACACTGCCTTCACACACTGACTCCTCTGTTACACCGCACACTGACTCCTCTGTTACACCGCACACTGCCGTCACACACTGACCGCTCTGTTACACCGCACACTGACTCCTCTGTTACACCGCGCACTGCCGTCACACACTGACTCCTCTGTTACACCGCACACTGACTCCTCTGTTACACCGCACACTGCCGTCACACACTGACCGCTCTGTTACACCGCACACTGACTCCTCTGTTACACCGCGCACTGCCGTCACACACTGACTCCTCTGTTACACCGCACACCGCCGTCACACACTGACTCCTCTGTTACACTGCACACTGCCGTCACACACTGACTCCTCTGTTACACCGCGCACTGCAGTCACACACTGACTCCTCTGTTACACCACGCACTGACTCCTCTGTTACACCGCACACTGCTGTCACACACTGACTCCTCTGTTACACCGCACACTGCTGTCACACACTGACTCCTCTGTTACACCGCGCACTGACTCCTCTGTTACACCGCACACTGACTCCTCTGTTACGCCGCGCACTGCCGTCACACACTGACTCCTCTGTTACACCGCACACTGCCGTCACACACTGACTCCTCTGTTACACCGCACTCCGCTGTCACACACTGACTCCTCTGTTACACCGTGCACAGCCGTCACACACTGACCCCTCTGTTACGCCGCACTCCGCTGTCACACACTGACCCCTCTGTTACACCGCACACTGCTGTCACACACTGACCGCTCTGTTACACCGCACACTGACTCCTCTGTCACACCGCGCACTGCCGTCACACACTGACTCCTCTGTTACACCGCACACCGCCGTCACACACTGACACCTCTGTTACACTGCACACTGCCGTCACACACTGACTCCTCTGTTACACCGCGCACTGCAGTCACACACTGACTCCTCGGTTACACCACGCACTGACTCCTCTGTTACACCGCACACTGCTGTCACACACTGACTCCTCTGATACACCGCAGACTGCCATCACACACTGACTCCTCTGTTACACCGCACACTGACTCTTCTGTTACACCGCACACTGCCGTCACACACTGACTCCTCTGTTACACCGCACACTGCCGTCACACACTGACTCCTCTGTTACACCGCACACTGACTCCTCTGTTACACCGTGCACTGCCGTCACACACTGACTCCTCTGTTACACCGCACACTGACTCCTCTGTTACACCTTGCACTGCCGTCACACACTGACCCCTCTGTTACGCCGCACTCCGTTGTCACACACTGACTCCTCTGTTACACCGCACACTGACTCCTCTGTTACACCGCACACTGCCGTCACACACTGACTCCTCTGTTACACCGCGCACTGCCGTCACACACTGACTCCTCTGTTACACCGCACACTGACTCCTCTGTTACACCGCACACCTCCGTCAACCACTGACTCCTCTGTTACACCGCACACCGCCGTCATACACTGACTCCTCTGTTACGCCGCACTCCGCTGTCACACTCTGACTCCTCTGTTACACCGCACACTGCCTTCACACACTGACTCCTCTGTTACACCGCACACTGACTCCTCTGTTACACCGCACACTGCCGTCACACACTGACCGCTCTGTTACACCGCACACTGACTCCTCTGTTACACCGCGCACTGCCGTCACACACTGACTCCTCTGTTACACCGCACACTGACTCCTCTGTTACACCGCACACTGCCGTCACACACTGACCGCTCTGTTACACCGCACACTGACTCCTCTGTTACACCGCGCACTGCCGTCACACACTGACTCCTCTGTTACACCGCACACCGCCGTCACACACTGACTCCTCTGTTACACTGCACACTGCCGTCACACACTGACTCCTCTGTTACACCGCGCACTGCAGTCACACACTGACTCCTCTGTTACACCACGCACTGACTCCTCTGTTACACCGCACACTGCTGTCACACACTGACTCCTCTGTTACACCGCACACTGCTGTCACACACTGACTCCTCTGTTACACCGCGCACTGACTCCTCTGTTACACCGCACACTGACTCCTCTGTTACGCCGCGCACTGCCGTCACACACTGACTCCTCTGTTACACCGCACACTGCCGTCACACACTGACTCCTCTGTTACACCGCACTCCGCTGTCACACACTGACTCCTCTGTTACACCGTGCACAGCCGTCACACACTGACCCCTCTGTTACGCCGCACTCCGCTGTCACACACTGACCCCTCTGTTACACCGCACACTGCTGTCACACACTGACCGCTCTGTTACACCGCACACTGACTCCTCTGTCACACCGCGCACTGCCGTCACACACTGACTCCTCTGTTACACCGCACACCGCCGTCACACACTGACTCCTCTGTTACACTGCACACTGCCGTCACACACTGACTCCTCTGTTACACCGCGCACTGCAGTCACACACTGACTCCTCGGTTACACCACGCACTGACTCCTCTGTTACACCGCACACTGCTGTCACACACTGACTCCTCTGATACACCGCAGACTGCCATCACACACTGACTCCTCTGTTACACCGCACACTGACTCTTCTGTTACACCGCACACTGCCGTCACACACTGACTCCTCTGTTACACCGCACACTGCCGTCACACACTGACTCCTCTGTTACGCCGCACACTGACTCCTCTGTTACACCGCACACTCACTCCTCTGTTACACCGCACACTCACTCCTCTGTTACACCGCACACTGCCGTCACACACTGACTCCTCTGTTACGCCGCGCACTGCCGTCACACACTGACTCCTCTGTTACACTGCACACTCACTCCTCTGTTACACCGCGCACTGCCTTCACACTCTGACTCCTCTGTTACACTGTACACCGCCGTCAAACACTGACTCCTCTGTTACACCGCACACTGCCGGCACACACTGACTCCTCTGTTACACTGAACACTGACTGCTCTGTTACACCGCAAACTGCTGTCACACACTAAATCCTCTGTTACACCGCACACTGCTGTCACACACTGACTCCTCTGTTACACTGCACACCGCCATCACACACTGACTCCTCTGTTACACCGCACACCGCCGTCACACACTGACTCCCCTGTTACACCGCACACCGCCGTCATACACTGACTCCTCTGTTACACGGCACACCGCCGTCATACAATGACTCCTCTGTTACACCGCACACTGACTCCTCTGTTACACCGCACTCCGCTGTCACACACTGAATCCTCTGTTACACCGCACACCGCCTTCACACACTGACTCCTCTGTTACACCGCACACTGACTCCTCTGTTACACTGCACACTGCTGTCACACACTGACTCCTCTGTTACACCGCACACTGACTCCTCTGTTACACCGCGCACTGCCGTCACACACTGACTCCTCTGTTACACCGCACACCGCCGTCACACACTGACTCCTCTGTTACACTGCACACTGCCGTCACACACTGACTCCTCTGTTACACCGCGCACTGCAGTCACACACTGACTCCTCTGTTACACCACGCACTGACTCCTCTGTTACACCGCACACTGCTGTCACACACTGACTCCTCTGTTACACCGCACACTGCTGTCACACACTGACTCCTCTGTTACACCGCGCACTGACTCCTCTGTTACACCGCACAGTGACTCCTCTGTTACGCCGCGCACTGCCGTCACACACTGACTCCTCTGTTACACCGCACACTGCCGTCACACACTGACTCCTCTGTTACACCGCACTCCGCCGTCACACACTGACTCCTCTGTTACACCGCACACTCACTCCTCTGTTACACCGCGCACTGCCTTCACAGTCTGACTCCTCTGTTACACTGTACACCGCCGTCAAACACTGACTCCTCTGTTACACCGCACACTGCCGGCACGCACTGACTCCTCTGTTACACTGAACACTGACTGCTCTGTTACACCGCAAACTGCTGTCACACACTAAATCCTCTGTTACACCGCACACTGCTGTCACACACTGACTCCTCTGTTACACTGCACACCGCCATCACACACTGACTCCTCTGTTACACCGCACACCGCCGTCACACAATGACTCCCCTGTTACACCGCACACTGACTCCTCTGTTACACCGCACACCGCCGTCATACACTGACTCCTCTGTTACACCGCACACTGACTCCTCTGTTACACCGCACTCCGCTGTCACACACTGAATCCTCTGTTACACCGCACACCGCCTTCACACACTGACTCCTCTGTTACACCGCACACTGACTCCTCTGTTACACCGCACACTGCTGTCACACACTGACTCCTCTGTTACACCGCACACTGCTGTCACACACTGACTCCTCTGTTACACCGCACACTGCCGTCACACACTGACTCCTCTGTTACACCGCGCACTGACTCCTCTGTTACACCGCACACTGCCGTCACACACTGACTCCTCTGTTACACCGCACACTGCCGTCACACACTGACTCCTCTGTTACACCGCGCACTGACTCCTCTGTTACACCGCACACTGCCGTCACACTCTGACCCCTCTGTTACACCGCACACTGCCGTCACACACTGACTCCTCTGTTACGCCGCACTCCGCTGTCACACACTGACTCCTCTGTTACGCCGCACACTGACTCCTCTGTTACACCGTGCACTGCCGTCACACACTGACTCCTCTGTTACGCCGCACACTGCTGTCACACACTGACTCCTCTGTTACACCGCGCACTGCCGTCACACACTGACTCCTCTGTTACACCGCGCACTGACTCCTCTGTGACACCGTGCACTGCCGTCACACACTGACCCCTGTGTTACGCCGCACACTGCTGTCACACACTGACCCCTCTGTTACACCGCACACTGACTCCTCTGTTACACCGCACACTGCTGTCACACACTGACTCCTCTGTTACGCCGCGCACTGCCACCACACACTGAATCCTCTGTTACACCGCACACCGCCGTCACACACTGACTCCTCTGTTACGCCGCACACCGCCGTCACACACTGACTCGTCTGTTACGCCGCACACCGCCGTCACACGCTGACTCCTCTGTTACGCCGCACACTGACTCCTCTGTTACACCGCGCACTGCCGTCACACACTGACTCCTCTGTTACGCCGCACACTGACTCCTCTGTTACACCGCACACTGCCGTCACACACTGACTCCTCTGTTACGCCGCACACCGCCGTCACACACTGACTCCTCTGTTACACCGCACACTGCCTTCACACTCTGACTCCTCTGTTACACTGTACACCGCCGTCAAACACTGACTCCTCTGTTACACCGCACACTGCCGGCACACACTGACTCCTCTGTTACACTGAACACTGACTGCTCTGTTACACCGCATACTGCGGTCACACACTGACTCCTCTGTTACACCGCACACTGACTCCTCTGTTACACCGCACACCGCCGTCATACACTGACTCCTCTGTTACACCGCACACTGACTCCTCTGTTACACCGCACACCGCCGTCATACCCTGACTCCTCTGTTACACCGCACACTGACTCCTCTGTTACACCGCACTCCGCTGTCACACACTGACTCCTCTGTTACACCGCACACTGACTCCTCTGTTACACCGTGCACTGCCGTCACACACTGACTCCTCTGTTACACCGCGCACTGTCGTCACACACTGACTCCTCTGTTACACCACGCACTGACTCCTCTGTTACACCGCACACTGCCGTCACACACTGACTCCTCTGTTACACCGCACACTGCTGTCACACACTGACTCCTCTGTTACACCGTGCACTGCCGTCACACACTCACCCCTCTCTTACACCGCGCACTGACTCCTCTGTTACACCGTGCACTGCCGTCACACACTGACTCCTCTGTTACACTGTACACTGACTCCTCTGTTAAACCGCGCACTGCCGTCACACACTGACTCCTCTGTTACACCGCGCACTGACTCCTCTGTTACACCGCACTCCGCTGTCACACACTGACTCCTCTGTTACACCGCACACTGCCATCACACACTGACTCCTCTGTTACGCCGCGCACTGCCGTCACACACTGACCCCTCTGTTACACCGCACACTGCCGTCAGACACTGACTTCTCTGTTACACCGCACTCCGCTGTCACACACTGACTCCTCTGTTACACCGCACACTGCCGTCACACACTGACTCCTCTGTTACACCGCGCACTGACTCCTCTGTTATACCGCACTCCGCTGTCACACACTGACTCCTCTGTTACACCGCACACTGCCGTCACACACTGACTCCTCTGTTACACCGCGCACTGGCTCCTCTGTTACACCGCACACCGCCGTCATACACTGACTCCTCTGTTACACCGCACACTGACTCCTCTGTTACACCGCACACCGCCGTCATACACTGACTCCTCTGTTACACCGCACACTGACTCCTCTGTTACACCGCACTCCGCTGTCACACACTGACTCCTCTGTTACACCGCACACTGACTCCTCTGTTACACCGTGCACTGCCGTCACACACTGACTCCTCTGTTACACCGCGCACTGCCGTCACACACTGACTCCTCTGTTACACCACGCACTGACTCCTCTGTTACACCGCACACTGCCGTCACACACTGACTCCTCTGTTACACCACACACTGCTGTCACACACTGACTCCTCTGTTACACCGTGCACTGCCGTCACACACTCACCCCTCTGTTACACCGCGCACTGACTCCTCTGTTACACCGTGCACTGCCGTCACACACTGACTCCTCTGTTACACTGTACACTGACTCCTCTGTTAAACCGCGCACTGCCGTCACACACTGACTCCTCTGTTACACCGCGCACTGACTCCTCTGTTACACCGCACACTGCCGTCACACACTGACTCCTCTGTTACGCCGCGCACTGCCGTCACACACTGACCCCTCTGTTACACCGCACACTGCCGTCAGACACTGACTCCTCTGTTACACCGCACTCCGCTGTCACACACTGACTCCTCTGTTACACCGCACACTGCCGTCACACACTGACTCCTCTGTTACACCGCGCACTGACTCCTCTGTTACACCGGACTCCGCTGTCACACACTGACTCCTCTGTTACACCGCACACTGCCGTCACACACTGACTCCTCTGTTACACCGCGCACTGGCTCCTCTGTTACACCGCACACTGCTGTCACACACTGACTCCTCTGTTACACCGCACACTCACTCCTCTGTTACACCGTGCACTGCCGTCACACACTGACTCCTCTGTTACGCCGCGCACTGCCGTCACATACTGACCCCTCTGTTACACCGCACACTGACTCCTCTGTTACACCGCACTCCGCTGTCACACACTGACTCCTCTGTTACACCGCACACTGACTCCTCTGTTACGCCGCGCACTGCCGTCACACACTGAATCCTCTGTTACGCCGCACACTCACTCCTCTGTTACACTGCACACTGCCGTCACACACTGACTCCTCTGTTACACCGCACACTGACTCCTCTGTTACACCGCACACTGCCGTCACACACTGACTCCTCTGTTACACCGTGCACTGCCGTCACACACTGACTCCTCTGTTACACCGCGCACTGACTCCTCTGTTACACCGCACTCCGCTGTCACACACTGACTCCTCTGTTACACCGCACACTGCTGTCACACACTGACTCCTCTGTTACACCGTGCACTGCCGTCATACACTGACACCTCTGTTACACCGCACACTGACTCCTCTGTTACACCGTGCACTGCCGTCACACACTGACTCCTCTGTTACGCCGCGCACTGCCGTCACACACTGACTCCTCTGTTACACCGCACTCCGCTGTCACACACTGACTCCTCTGTTACACCGCACACTGCCGTCACACACTGACTCCTCTGTTACACCGCGCACTGACTCCTCTGTTACACCCGCACACTGCCGTCACACACTGACTCCTCTGTTACACCGCGCACTGGCTCCTCTGTTACACCGCACACTGCCGTCACACACTGACTCCTCTGTTACGCCGCACACCGCCGTCACACACTGACTCCTCTGTTACGCCGCACACCGCCGTCACACTCTGACTCCTCTGTTACGCCGCACACCGCCGTCACACTCTGACTCCTCTGTTACGCCGCACACTGGCTTCACACACTGACTCCTCTGTTACGCCGCACACTGACTCCTCTGTTACACCGCGCACTGCCGTCACACACTGACTCCTCTGTTACGCCGCCACACTGACTCCTCTGTTACACCGCACACTGCCGTCACACACTGACTCCTCTGTTACACTGCACACTCACTCCTCTGTTACACCGCACACTGCCGTCACACACTGACTCCTCTGTTACACCGCACACTGCCGTCACACACTGACTCCTCTGTTACACCGCAACAGTGCCGTCACACACTGACTCCTCTGTTACACTGCACACTCACTCCTCTGTTACACCGCACACTGCCTTCACACTCTGACTCCTCTGTTACACTGTACACCGCCGTCGAACACTGACACCTCTGTTACACCGCACACTGCCGGCACACACTGACTGCTCTGTTACACCGCACACTGCCGTCACACACTGACTCCTCTGTTACACCGCGCACTGGCTCCTCTGTTACACCGCACACTGCTGTCACACACTGACTCCTCTGTTACACCGCACACTCACTCCTCTGTTACACCGTGCACTGCCGTCACACACTGACTCCTCTGTTACGCCGCGCACTGCCGTCACACACGGACTCCTCTGTTACACTGTACACTGCCGTCGAACACTGACTCCTCTGTTACACCGCACACTGCCGGCACACACTGACTCCTCTGTTACACTGAACACTGACTGCTCTGTTACACCGCAAACTGCTGTCACACACTAAATCCTCTGTTACACCGTACACTGCTGTCACAGACTGACTCCTCTGTTACACCGCACACTGACTCCTCTGTTACACCGCACACTGCCGACACACACTGACTCCTCTGTTACACCGCACAGTGCCGTCACACACTGACTCCTCTGTTACACTGCACACTCACTCCTCTGTTACACCGCACACTGCCTTCACACTCTGACTCCTCTGTTACACTGTACACCGCCGTCAAACACTGACTCCTCTGTTACACCGCAGACTGCCGGCACACACTGACTCCTCTGTTACACTGAACTCTGACTGCTCTGTTACACCGCAAACTGCTGTCACACACTAAATCCTCTGTTACACCGCACACTGCTGTCACACACTGACTCCTCTGTTACACCGCACACTGACTCCTCTGTTACACCGCACACCGCCGTCATACACTGACTCCTCTGTTACGCCGCACTCCGCTGTCACACTCTGACTCCTCTGTTACACCGCACACTGCCTTCACACACTGACTCCTCTGTTACACGGCACACTGACTCCTCTGTTACACCGCACACTGCCGTCACACTCTGACCGCTCTGTTACACCGCACACTGACTCCTCTGTTACACCGCGCACTGCCGTCACACACTGACTCCTCTGTTACACCGCACACCGCCGTCACACACTGACTCCTCTGTTACACCGCACACTGACTCCTCTGTTACACCGCACACTGACTCCTCTGTTACACCGCACACCGCCGTCACACACTGACTCCTCTGTTACACTGCACACTGCCGTCACACACTGACTCCTCTGTTACACCGCGCACTGCCGTCACACACTGACTCCTCTGTTAGACCACGCACTGACTCCTCTGTTACACCGCACACTGCTGTCACACACTGACTCCTCTGTTACACCGCACACTGCTGTCACACACTGACTCCTCTGTTACACCGCGCACTGACTCCTCTGTTACACCGCACACTGACTCCTCTGTTACGCCGCGCACTGCCGTCACACACTGACTCCTCTGTTACACCGCACACAGCCGTCACACACTGACTCCTCTGTTACACCGCACACTCACTCCTCTGTTACACTGTACACCACCGTCAAACACTGACTCCTCTGTTACACCGCACACTGCTGTCACACACTGACCCCTCTGTTACACCGCACACTGACTCCTCTGTTACACCGCACACTGCTGTCACACACTGACTCCTCTGTTACGCCGCGCACTGCCATCACACACTGACTCCTCTGTTACACCGCACACCGCCGTCACACACTGACTCCTCTGTTACGCCGCACACCGCCGTCACACACTGACTCCTCTGTTACGCCGCACACTGCCGTCACACACTGACTCCTCTGTTACACCGCACACTGACTCCTCTGTTACACCGTGCACTGCCGTCACAGACTGACTCCTCTGTTACACCGCACACCGCCGTCACACACTGACTCCTCTGTTACGCCGCACACCGCCGTCACACACTGACTCCTCTGTTACGCCGCACACCGCCGTCACACGCTGACTCCTCTGTTACGTCGCACACTGACTCCTCTGTTACACCGCGCACTGCCGTCACACACTGACTCCTCTGTTACACCGCACACTGACTCCTCTGTTACACCGCACACTGCCGTCACACACTGACTCCTCTGTTACGCCGCACACCGCCGTCACACACTGACTCCTCTGTTACACCGCACACTGCCTTCACACTCTGACTCCTCTGTTACACTGTACACCGCCGTCAAACACTGACTCCTCTGTTACACCGCACACTGCCGGCACACACTGACTCCTCTGTTACACTGAACACTGACTGCTCTGTTACACCGCATACTGCTGTCACACACTGACTCCTCTGTTACACCGCACACTGACTCCTCTGTTACACCGCACACCGCCGTCATACACTGACTCCTCTGTTACACCGCACACTGACTCCTCTGTTACACCGCACACCGCCGTCATACACTGACTCCTCTGTTACACCGCACACTGACTCCTCTGTTACACCGCACTCCGCTGTCACACACTGACTCCTCTGTTACACCGCACACTGACTCCTCTGTTACACCGTGCACTGCCGTCACACACTGACTCCTCTGTTACACCGCGCACTGCCGTCACACACTGACTCCTCTGTTACACCACGCACTGACTCCTCTGTTACACCGCACACTGCCGTCACACACTGACTCCTCTGTTACACCGCACACTGCTGTCACACACTGACTCCTCTGTTACACCGTGCACTGCTGTCACACACTCACCCCTCTGTTACACCGCGCACTGACTCCTCTGTTACACTGTGCACTGCCGTCACACACTGACTCCTCTGTTACACTGTACACTGACTCCTCTGTTAAACCGCGCACTGCCGTCACACACTGACTCCTCTGTTACACCGCGCACTGACTCCTCTGTTACACCGCACTCCGCTGTCACACACTGACTCCTCTGTTACACCGCACACTGCCGTCACACACTGACTCCTCTGTTACGCCGCGCACTGCCGTCACACACTGACCCCTCTGTTACACCGCACACTGCCGTCAGACACTGACTCCTCTGTTACACCGCACTCCGCTGTCACACACTGACTCCTCTGTTACACCGCGCACTGCCGTCACACACTGACTCCTCTGTTACACCACGCACTGACTCCTCTGTTACACCGCACACTGCCGTCACACACTGACTCCTCTGTTACACCGCACACTGCTGTCACACACTGACTCCTCTGTTACACCGTGCACTGCTGTCACACACTCACCCCTCTGTTACACCGCGCACTGACTCCTCTGTTACACCGTGCACTGCCGTCAGACACTGACTCCTCTGTTACGCCGCACACCGCCGTCACACACTGACTCCTCTGTTACGCCGCACACTGCCGTCACACACTGACTCCTCTGTTACACCGCACACTGACTCCTCTGTTACACCGTGCACTGCCGTCACAGACTGACTCCTCTGTTACACCGCACACCGCCGTCACACACTGACTCCTCTGTTACGCTGCACACCGCCGTCACACACTGACTCCTCTGTTACGCCGCACACCGCCGTCACACGCTGACTCCTCTGTTACGTCGCACACTGACTCCTCTGTTACACCGCGCACTGCCGTCACACACTGACTCCTCTGTTACGCCGCCCACTGACTCCTCTGTTACACCGCACACTGCCGTCACACACTGACTCCTCTGTTACGCCGCACACCGCCGTCACACACTGACTCCTCTGTTACACCGCACACTGCCTTCACACTCTGACTCCTCTGTTACACTGTACACCGCCGTCAAACACTGACTCCTCTGTTACACCGCACACTGCCGGCACACACTGACTCCTCTGTTACACTGAACACTGACTGCTCTGTTACACCGCATACTGCTGTCACACACTGACTCCTCTGTTACACCGCACACTGACTCCTCTGTTACACCGTGCACTGCCGTCACACACTGACTCCTCTGTTACACCGCGCACTGCCCTCACACACTGACTCCTCTGTTACACCACGCACTGACTCCTCTGTTACACCGCACACTGCCGTCACACACTGACTCCTCTGTTACACCGCACACTGCTGTCACACACTGACTCCTCTGTTACACCGTGCACTGCTGTCACACACTCACCCCTCTGTTACACCGCGCACTGACTCCTCTGTTACACCGTGCACTGCCGTCACACACTGACTCCTCTGTTACACTGTACACTGACTCCTCTGTTAAACCGCGCACTGCCGTCACACACTGACTCCTCTGTTACACCACGCACTGACTCCTCTGTTACACAGCACTCCGCTGTCACACACTGACTCCTCTGTTACACCGCACACTGCCGTCACACACTGACTCCTCTGTTACGCCGCGCACTGCCGTCACACACTGACCCCTCTGTTACACCGCACACTGCCGTCAGACACTGACTCCTCTGTTACACCGCACTCCGCTGTCACACACTGACTCCTCTGTTACACCGCGCACTGCCGTCACACACTGACTCCTCTGTTACACCGTGCACTGCTGTCACAAACTCACCCCTCTGTTACACCGCGCACTGACTCCTCTGTTACACCGTGCACTGCCGTCACACACTGACTCCTCTGTTACACTGTACACTGACTCCTCTGTTAAACCGCGCACTGCCGTCACACACTGACTCCTCTGTTACGCCGCGCACTGCCGTCACACACTGACCCCTCTGTTACACCGCACACTGCCGTCAGACACTGACTCCTCTGTTACACCGCACTCCGCTGTCACACACTGACTCCTCTGTTACACCGCGCACTGCCGTCACACACTGACTCCTCTGTTACACCACGCACTGACTCCTCTGTTACACCGCACACTGCCGTCACACACTGACTCCTCTGTTACACCGCACACTGCTGTCACACACTGACTCCTCTGTTACACCGTGCACTGCTGTCACAAACTCACCCCTCTGTTACACCGCGCACTGACTCCTCTGTTACACCGTGCACTGCCGTCACACACTGACTCCTCTGTTACACTGTACACTGACTCCTCTGTTAAACCGCGCACTGCCGTCACACACTGACTCCTCTGTTACACCGCGCACTGACTCCTCTGTTACACCGCACTCCGCTGTCACACACTGACTCCTCTGTTACACCGCACACTGCCGTCACACACTGACTCCTCTGTTACACCGCACACTGCTGTCACACACTGACTCCTCTGTTACACCGTGCACTGCCGTCACACACTCACCCCTCTGTTACACCGCGCACTGACTCCTCTGTTACACCGTGCACTGCCGTCACACACTGACTCCTCTGTTACACTGTACACTGACTCCTCTGTTAAACCGCGCACTGCCGTCACACACTGACTCCTCTGTTACACCGCGCACTGACTCCTCTGTTACACCGCACTCCGCTGTCACACACTGACTCCTCTGTTACACCGCACACTGCCGTCACACACTGACTCCTCTGTTACGCCGCGCACTGCCGTCACACACTGACCCCTCTGTTACACTGCACACTGCCGTCAGACACTGACTCCTCTGTTACACCGCACTCCGCTGTCACACACTGACTCCTCTGTTACACCGCACACTGCCGTCACACACTGACTCCTCTGTTACACCGCGCACTGACTCCTCTGTTACACCGCACTCCGCTGTCACACACTGACTGCTCTGTTACACCGCACACTGCCGTCACACACTGACTCCTCTGTTACACCGCGCACTGGCTCCTCTGTTACACCGCACACTGCTGTCACACACTGACTCCTCTGTTACACCGCACACTCACTCCTCTGTTACACCGTGCACTGCCGTCACACACTGACTCCTCTGTTACGCCGCGCACTGCCGTCACACACGGACTCCTCTGTTACACTGTACACTGCCGTCGAACACTGACTCCTCTGTTACACCGCACACTGCCGGCACACACTGACTCCTCTGTTACACTGAACACTGACTGCTCTGTTACACCGCAAACTGCTGTCACACACTAAATCCTCTGTTACACCGTACACTGCTGTCACAGACTGACTCCTCTGTTACACCGCACACTGACTCCTCTGTTACACCGCACACTGCCGACACACACTGACTCCTCTGTTACACCGCACAGTGCCGTCACACACTGACTCCTCTGTTACACTGCACACTCACTCCTCTGTTACACCGCACACTGCCTTCACACTCTGACTCCTCTGTTACACTGTACACCGCCGTCAAACACTGACTCCTCTGTTACACCGCAGACTGCCGGCACACACTGACTCCTCTGTTACACTGAACTCTGACTGCTCTGTTACACCGCAAACTGCTGTCACACACTAAATCCTCTGTTACACCGCACACTGCTGTCACACACTGACTCCTCTGTTACACCGCACACTGACTCCTCTGTTACACCGCACACCGCCGTCATACACTGACTCCTCTGTTACGCCGCACTCCGCTGTCACACTCTGACTCCTCTGTTACACCGCACACTGCCTTCACACACTGACTCCTCTGTTACACGGCACACTGACTCCTCTGTTACACCGCACACTGCCGTCACACACTGACCGCTCTGTTACACCGCACACTGACTCCTCTGTTACACCGCGCACTGCCGTCACACACTGACTCCTCTGTTACACCGCACACTGCTGTCACACACTGACTCCTCTGTTACACCGTGCACTGCTGTCACACACTCACCCCTCTGTTACACCGCGCACTGACTCCTCTGTTACACCGTGCACTGCCGTCACACACTGACTCCTCTGTTACACTGTACACTGACTCCTCTGTTAAACCGCGCACTGCCGTCACACACTGACTCCTCTGTTACACCACGCACTGACTCCTCTGTTACACAGCACTCCGCTGTCACACACTGACTCCTCTGTTACACCGCACACTGCCGTCACACACTGACTCCTCTGTTACGCCGCGCACTGCCGTCACACACTGACCCCTCTGTTACACCGCACACTGCCGTCAGACACTGACTCCTCTGTTACACCGCACTCCGCTGTCACACACTGACTCCTCTGTTACACCGCGCACTGCCGTCACACACTGACTCCTCTGTTACACCGTGCACTGCTGTCACAAACTCACCCCTCTGTTACACCGCGCACTGACTCCTCTGTTACACCGTGCACTGCCGTCACACACTGACTCCTCTGTTACACTGTACACTGACTCCTCTGTTAAACCGCGCACTGCCGTCACACACTGACTCCTCTGTTACGCCGCGCACTGCCGTCACACACTGACCCCTCTGTTACACCGCACACTGCCGTCAGACACTGACTCCTCTGTTACACCGCACTCCGCTGTCACACACTGACTCCTCTGTTACACCGCGCACTGCCGTCACACACTGACTCCTCTGTTACACCACGCACTGACTCCTCTGTTACACCGCACACTGCCGTCACACACTGACTCCTCTGTTACACCGCACACTGCTGTCACACACTGACTCCTCTGTTACACCGTGCACTGCTGTCACAAACTCACCCCTCTGTTACACCGCGCACTGACTCCTCTGTTACACCGTGCACTGCCGTCACACACTGACTCCTCTGTTACACTGTACACTGACTCCTCTGTTAAACCGCGCACTGCCGTCACACACTGACTCCTCTGTTACACCGCGCACTGACTCCTCTGTTACACCGCACTCCGCTGTCACACACTGACTCCTCTGTTACACCGCACACTGCCGTCACACACTGACTCCTCTGTTACACCGCACACTGCTGTCACACACTGACTCCTCTGTTACACCGTGCACTGCCGTCACACACTCACCCCTCTGTTACACCGCGCACTGACTCCTCTGTTACACCGTGCACTGCCGTCACACACTGACTCCTCTGTTACACTGTACACTGACTCCTCTGTTAAACCGCGCACTGCCGTCACACACTGACTCCTCTGTTACACCGCGCACTGACTCCTCTGTTACACCGCACTCCGCTGTCACACACTGACTCCTCTGTTACACCGCACACTGCCGTCACACACTGACTCCTCTGTTACGCCGCGCACTGCCGTCACACACTGACCCCTCTGTTACACTGCACACTGCCGTCAGACACTGACTCCTCTGTTACACCGCACTCCGCTGTCACACACTGACTCCTCTGTTACACCGCACACTGCCGTCACACACTGACTCCTCTGTTACACCGCGCACTGACTCCTCTGTTACACCGCACTCCGCTGTCACACACTGACTGCTCTGTTACACCGCACACTGCCGTCACACACTGACTCCTCTGTTACACCGCGCACTGGCTCCTCTGTTACACCGCACACTGCTGTCACACACTGACTCCTCTGTTACACCGCACACTCACTCCTCTGTTACACCGTGCACTGCCGTCACACACTGACTCCTCTGTTACGCCGCGCACTGCCGTCACACACGGACTCCTCTGTTACACTGTACACTGCCGTCGAACACTGACTCCTCTGTTACACCGCACACTGCCGGCACACACTGACTCCTCTGTTACACTGAACACTGACTGCTCTGTTACACCGCAAACTGCTGTCACACACTAAATCCTCTGTTACACCGTACACTGCTGTCACAGACTGACTCCTCTGTTACACCGCACACTGACTCCTCTGTTACACCGCACACTGCCGACACACACTGACTCCTCTGTTACACCGCACAGTGCCGTCACACACTGACTCCTCTGTTACACTGCACACTCACTCCTCTGTTACACCGCACACTGCCTTCACACTCTGACTCCTCTGTTACACTGTACACCGCCGTCAAACACTGACTCCTCTGTTACACCGCAGACTGCCGGCACACACTGACTCCTCTGTTACACTGAACTCTGACTGCTCTGTTACACCGCAAACTGCTGTCACACACTAAATCCTCTGTTACACCGCACACTGCTGTCACACACTGACTCCTCTGTTACACCGCACACTGACTCCTCTGTTACACCGCACACCGCCGTCATACACTGACTCCTCTGTTACGCCGCACTCCGCTGTCACACTCTGACTCCTCTGTTACACCGCACACTGCCTTCACACACTGACTCCTCTGTTACACGGCACACTGACTCCTCTGTTACACCGCACACTGCCGTCACACACTGACCGCTCTGTTACACCGCACACTGACTCCTCTGTTACACCGCGCACTGCCGTCACACACTGACTCCTCTGTTACACCGCACACCGCCGTCACACACTGACTCCTCTGTTACACCGCACACTGACTCCTCTGTTACACCGCACACTGACTCCTCTGTTACACCGCACACCGCCGTCACACACTGACTCCTCTGTTACACTGCACACTGCCGTCACACACTGACTCCTCTGTTACACCGCGCACTGCCGTCACACACTGACTCCTCTGTTAGACCACGCACTGACTCCTCTGTTACACCGCACACTGCTGTCACACACTGACTCCTCTGTTACACCGCACACTGCTGTCACACACTGACTCCTCTGTTACACCGCGCACTGACTCCTCTGTTACACCGCACACTGACTCCTCTGTTACGCCGCGCACTGCCGTCACACACTGACTCCTCTGTTACACCGCACACAGCCGTCACACACTGACTCCTCTGTTACACCGCACACTCACTCCTCTGTTACACTGTACACCACCGTCAAACACTGACTCCTCTGTTACACCGCACACTGCTGTCACACACTGACCCCTCTGTTACACCGCACACTGACTCCTCTGTTACACCGCACACTGCTGTCACACACTGACTCCTCTGTTACGCCGCGCACTGCCATCACACACTGACTCCTCTGTTACACCGCACACCGCCGTCACACACTGACTCCTCTGTTACGCCGCACACCGCCGTCACACACTGACTCCTCTGTTACGCCGCACACTGCCGTCACACACTGACTCCTCTGTTACACCGCACACTGACTCCTCTGTTACACCGTGCACTGCCGTCACAGACTGACTCCTCTGTTACACCGCACACCGCCGTCACACACTGACTCCTCTGTTACGCCGCACACCGCCGTCACACACTGACTCCTCTGTTACGCCGCACACCGCCGTCACACGCTGACTCCTCTGTTACGTCGCACACTGACTCCTCTGTTACACCGCACACTGCCGTCACACACTGACTCCTCTGTTACGCCGCACACCGCCGTCACACACTGACTCCTCTGTTACACCGCACACTGCCTTCACACTCTGACTCCTCTGTTACACTGTACACCGCCGTCAAACACTGACTCCTCTGTTACACCGCACACTGCCGGCACACACTGACTCCTCTGTTACACTGAACACTGACTGCTCTGTTACACCGCATACTGCTGTCACACACTGACTCCTCTGTTACACCGCACACTGACTCCTCTGTTACACCGCACACCGCCGTCATACACTGACTCCTCTGTTACACCGCACACTGACTCCTCTGTTACACCGCACACCGCCGTCATACACTGACTCCTCTGTTACACCGCACACTGACTCCTCTGTTACACCGCACTCCGCTGTCACACACTGACTCCTCTGTTACACCGCACACTGACTCCTCTGTTACACCGTGCACTGCCGTCACACACTGACTCCTCTGTTACACCGCGCACTGCCGTCACACACTGACTCCTCTGTTACACCACGCACTGACTCCTCTGTTACACCGCACACTGCCGTCACACACTGACTCCTCTGTTACACCGCACACTGCTGTCACACACTGACTCCTCTGTTACACCGTGCACTGCTGTCACACACTCACCCCTCTGTTACACCGCGCACTGACTCCTCTGTTACACTGTGCACTGCCGTCACACACTGACTCCTCTGTTACACTGTACACTGACTCCTCTGTTAAACCGCGCACTGCCGTCACACACTGACTCCTCTGTTACACCGCGCACTGACTCCTCTGTTACACCGCACTCCGCTGTCACACACTGACTCCTCTGTTACACCGCACACTGCCGTCACACACTGACTCCTCTGTTACGCCGCGCACTGCCGTCACACACTGACCCCTCTGTTACACCGCACACTGCCGTCAGACACTGACTCCTCTGTTACACCGCACTCCGCTGTCACACACTGACTCCTCTGTTACACCGCGCACTGCCGTCACACACTGACTCCTCTGTTACACCACGCACTGACTCCTCTGTTACACCGCACACTGCCGTCACACACTGACTCCTCTGTTACACCGCACACTGCTGTCACACACTGACTCCTCTGTTACACCGTGCACTGCTGTCACACACTCACCCCTCTGT
Organism: Mobula birostris; assembly: GCF_030028105.1. NCBI lineage: Eukaryota > Metazoa > Chordata > Chondrichthyes > Myliobatiformes > Myliobatidae > Mobula > Mobula birostris. The sequence goes on from NW_027274398.1 coordinate 81,207, forward strand.
TACACCGCGCACTGACTCCTCTGTTACACCGTGCACTGCCGTCAGACACTGACTCCTCTGTTACGCCGCACACCGCCGTCACACACTGACTCCTCTGTTACGCCGCACACTGCCGTCACACACTGACTCCTCTGTTACACCGCACACTGACTCCTCTGTTACACCGTGCACTGCCGTCACAGACTGACTCCTCTGTTACACCGCACACCGCCGTCACACACTGACTCCTCTGTTACGCTGCACACCGCCGTCACACACTGACTCCTCTGTTACGCCGCACACCGCCGTCACACGCTGACTCCTCTGTTACGTCGCACACTGACTCCTCTGTTACACCGCGCACTGCCGTCACACACTGACTCCTCTGTTACGCCGCCCACTGACTCCTCTGTTACACCGCACACTGCCGTCACACACTGACTCCTCTGTTACGCCGCACACCGCCGTCACACACTGACTCCTCTGTTACACCGCACACTGCCTTCACACTCTGACTCCTCTGTTACACTGTACACCGCCGTCAAACACTGACTCCTCTGTTACACCGCACACTGCCGGCACACACTGACTCCTCTGTTACACTGAACACTGACTGCTCTGTTACACCGCATACTGCTGTCACACACTGACTCCTCTGTTACACCGCACACTGACTCCTCTGTTACACCGTGCACTGCCGTCACACACTGACTCCTCTGTTACACCGCGCACTGCCCTCACACACTGACTCCTCTGTTACACCACGCACTGACTCCTCTGTTACACCGCACACTGCCGTCACACACTGACTCCTCTGTTACACCGCACACTGCTGTCACACACTGACTCCTCTGTTACACCGTGCACTGCTGTCACACACGCACCCCTCTGTTACACCGCGCACTGACTCCTCTGTTACACCGTGCACTGCCGTCACACACTGACTCCTCTGTTACACTGTACACTGACTCCTCTGTTAAACCGCGCACTGCCGTCACACACTGACTCCTCTGTTACACCACGCACTGACTCCTCTGTTACACCGCACTCCGCTGTCACACACTGACTCCTCTGTTACACCGCACACTGCCGTCACACACTGACTCCTCTGTTACGCCGCGCACTGCCGTCACACACTGACCCCTCTGTTACACCGCACACTGCCGTCAGACACTGACTCCTCTGTTACACCGCACTCCGCTGTCACACACTGACTCCTCTGTTACACCGCGCACTGCCGTCACACACTGACTCCTCTGTTACACCGTGCACTGCTGTCACAAACTCACCCCTCTGTTACACCGCGCACTGACTCCTCTGTTACACCGTGCACTGCCGTCACACACTGACTCCTCTGTTACACTGTACACTGACTCCTCTGTTAAACCGCGCACTGCCGTCACACACTGACTCCTCTGTTACGCCGCGCACTGCCGTCACACACTGACCCCTCTGTTACACCGCACACTGCCGTCAGACACTGACTCCTCTGTTACACCGCACTCCGCTGTCACACACTGACTCCTCTGTTACACCGCGCACTGCCGTCACACACTGACTCCTCTGTTACACCACGCACTGACTCCTCTGTTACACCGCACACTGCCGTCACACACTGACTCCTCTGTTACACCGCACACTGCTGTCACACACTGACTCCTCTGTTACACCGTGCACTGCTGTCACAAACTCACCCCTCTGTTACACCGCGCACTGACTCCTCTGTTACACCGTGCACTGCCGTCACACACTGACTCCTCTGTTACACTGTACACTGACTCCTCTGTTAAACCGCGCACTGCCGTCACACACTGACTCCTCTGTTACACCGCGCACTGACTCCTCTGTTACACCGCACTCCGCTGTCACACACTGACTCCTCTGTTACACCGCACACTGCCGTCACACACTGACTCCTCTGTTACGCCGCGCACTGCCGTCACACACTGACCCCTCTGTTACACCGCACACTGCCGTCAGACACTGACTCCTCTGTTACACCGCACTCCGCTGTCACACACTGACTCCTCTGTTACACCGCACACTGCCGTCACACACTGACTACTCTGTTACACCGCGCACTGACTCCTCTGTTATACCGCACTCCGCTGTCACACACTGACTCCTCTGTTACACCGCACACTGCCGTCACACACTGACTCCTCTGTTACACCGCGCACTGGCTCCTCTGTTACACCGCACACCGCCGTCATACACTGACTCCTCTGTTACACCGCACACTGACTCCTCTGTTACACCGCACACTGACTCCTCTGTTACACCGCACTCCGCTGTCACACACTGACTCCTCTGTTACACCGCACACTGACTCCTCTGTTACACCGTGCACTGCCGTCACACACTGACTCCTCTGTTACACCGCGCACTGCCGTCACACACTGACTCCTCTGTTACACCACGCACTGACTCCTCTGTTACACCGCACACTGCCGTCACACACTGACTCCTCTGTTACACCGCACACTGACTCCTCTGTTACACCGCACACTGCCGTCACACACTGACTCCTCTGTTACACCGCGCACTGCCGTCACACACTGACTCCTCTGTTACACCGCACACTGACTCCTCTGTTACACCGCACACCTCCGTCAACCACTGACTCCTCTGTTACACCGCACACCGCCGTCATACACTGACTCCTCTGTTACGCCGCACTCCGCTGTCACACTCTGACTCCTCTGTTACACCGCACACTGCCTTCACACACTGACTCCTCTGTTACACCGCACACTGACTCCTCTGTTACACCGCACACTGCCGTCACACACTGACCGCTCTGTTACACCGCACACTGACTCCTCTGTTACACCGCGCACTGCCGTCACACACTGACTCCTCTGTTACACCGCACACTGACTCCTCTGTTACACCGTACACTGCTGTCACACACTGACTCCTCTGTTACACCGTGCACTGCTGTCACAAACTCACCCCTCTGTTACACCGCGCACTGACTCCTCTGTTACACCGTGCACTGCCGTCACACACTGACTCCTCTGTTACACTGTACACTGACTCCTCTGTTAAACCGCGCACTGCCGTCACACACTGACTCCTCTGTTACACCGCGCACTGACTCCTCTGTTACACCGCACTCCGCTGTCACACACTGACTCCTCTGTTACACCGCACACTGCCGTCACACACTGACTCCTCTGTTACACCGCACACTGCTGTCACACACTGACTCCTCTGTTACACCGTGCACTGCCGTCACACACTCACCCCTCTGTTACACCGCGCACTGACTCCTCTGTTACACCGTGCACTGCCGTCACACACTGACTCCTCTGTTACACTGTACACTGACTCCTCTGTTAAACCGCGCACTGCCGTCACACACTGACTCCTCTGTTACACCGCGCACTGACTCCTCTGTTACACCGCACTCCGCTGTCACACACTGACTCCTCTGTTACACCGCACACTGCCGTCACACACTGACTCCTCTGTTACGCCGCGCACTGCCGTCACACACTGACCCCTCTGTTACACTGCACACTGCCGTCAGACACTGACTCCTCTGTTACACCGCACTCCGCTGTCACACACTGACTCCTCTGTTACACCGCACACTGCCGTCACACACTGACTCCTCTGTTACACCGCGCACTGACTCCTCTGTTACACCGCACTCCGCTGTCACACACTGACTGCTCTGTTACACCGCACACTGCCGTCACACACTGACTCCTCTGTTACACCGCGCACTGGCTCCTCTGTTACACCGCACACTGCTGTCACACACTGACTCCTCTGTTACACCGCACACTCACTCCTCTGTTACACCGTGCACTGCCGTCACACACTGACTCCTCTGTTACGCCGCGCACTGCCGTCACACACGGACTCCTCTGTTACACTGTACACTGCCGTCGAACACTGACTCCTCTGTTACACCGCACACTGCCGGCACACACTGACTCCTCTGTTACACTGAACACTGACTGCTCTGTTACACCGCAAACTGCTGTCACACACTAAATCCTCTGTTACACCGTACACTGCTGTCACAGACTGACTCCTCTGTTACACCGCACACTGACTCCTCTGTTACACCGCACACTGCCGACACACACTGACTCCTCTGTTACACCGCACAGTGCCGTCACACACTGACTCCTCTGTTACACTGCACACTCACTCCTCTGTTACACCGCGCACTGCCTTCACACTCTGACTCCTCTGTTACACTGTACACCGCCGTCAAACACTGACTCCTCTGTTACACCGCAGACTGCCGGCACACACTGACTCCTCTGTTACACTGAACTCTGACTGCTCTGTTACACCGCAAACTGCTGTCACACACTAAATCCTCTGTTACACCGCACACTGCTGTCACACACTGACTCCTCTGTTACACCGCACACTGACTCCTCTGTTACACCGCACACCGCCGTCATACACTGACTCCTCTGTTACGCCGCACTCCGCTGTCACACTCTGACTCCTCTGTTACACCGCACACTGCCTTCACACACTGACTCCTCTGTTACACGGCACACTGACTCCTCTGTTACACCGCACACTGCCGTCACACACTGACCGCTCTGTTACACCGCACACTGACTCCTCTGTTACACCGCGCACTGCCGTCACACACTGACTCCTCTGTTACACCGCACACTGCTGTCACACACTGACTCCTCTGTTACACCGTGCACTGCTGTCACACACTCACCCCTCTGTTACACCGCGCACTGACTCCTCTGTTACACCGTGCACTGCCGTCACACACTGACTCCTCTGTTACACTGTACACTGACTCCTCTGTTAAACCGCGCACTGCCGTCACACACTGACTCCTCTGTTACACCACGCACTGACTCCTCTGTTACACAGCACTCCGCTGTCACACACTGACTCCTCTGTTACACCGCACACTGCCGTCACACACTGACTCCTCTGTTACGCCGCGCACTGCCGTCACACACTGACCCCTCTGTTACACCGCACACTGCCGTCAGACACTGACTCCTCTGTTACACCGCACTCCGCTGTCACACACTGACTCCTCTGTTACACCGCGCACTGCCGTCACACACTGACTCCTCTGTTACACCGTGCACTGCTGTCACAAACTCACCCCTCTGTTACACCGCGCACTGACTCCTCTGTTACACCGTGCACTGCCGTCACACACTGACTCCTCTGTTACACTGTACACTGACTCCTCTGTTAAACCGCGCACTGCCGTCACACACTGACTCCTCTGTTACGCCGCGCACTGCCGTCACACACTGACCCCTCTGTTACACCGCACACTGCCGTCAGACACTGACTCCTCTGTTACACCGCACTCCGCTGTCACACACTGACTCCTCTGTTACACCGCGCACTGCCGTCACACACTGACTCCTCTGTTACACCACGCACTGACTCCTCTGTTACACCGCACACTGCCGTCACACACTGACTCCTCTGTTACACCGCACACTGCTGTCACACACTGACTCCTCTGTTACGCCGCACACTGCTGTCACACACTGACTCCTCTGTTACACCGCGCACTGCCGTCACACACTGACTCCTCTGTTACACCGCGCACTGACTCCTCTGTTACACCGTGCACTGCCGTCACACACTGACCCCTCTGTTACGCCGCACTCCGCTGTCAGACACTGACTCCTCTGTTACACCGCACACTGACTCCTCTGTTACACCGCACACTGCCATCACACACTGACTCCTCTGTTACGTTGCACATCGCTGTCACACACTGACTCCTCTGTTACACCGCACACTCACTCCTCTGTTACACCGCGCACTGCCGTCACACTCTGACTCCTCTGTTACACCGCACACTGACTCCTCTGTTACACCGTGCACTGCCGTCACACACTGACTCCTCTGTTACACCGCACACTGACTCCTCTGTTACACCTTGCACTGCCGTCACACACTGACCCCTCTGTTACGCCGCACTCCGTTGTCACACACTGACTCCTCTGTTACACCGCACACTGACTCCTCTGTTACACCGCACACTGCCGTCACACACTGACTCCTCTGTTACACCGCGCACTGCCGTCACACACTGACTCCTCTGTTACACCGCACACTGACTCCTCTGTTACACCGCACACCTCCGTCAACCACTGACTCCTCTGTTACACCGCACACCGCCGTCATACACTGACTCCTCTGTTACGCCGCACTCCGCTGTCACACTCTGACTCCTCTGTTACACCGCACACTGCCTTCACACACTGACTCCTCTGTTACACCGCACACTGACTCCTCTGTTACACCGCACACTGCCGTCACACACTGACCGCTCTGTTACACCGCACACTGACTCCTCTGTTACACCGCGCACTGCCGTCACACACTGACTCCTCTGTTACACCGCACACTGACTCCTCTGTTACACCGCACACTGCCGTCACACACTGACCGCTCTGTTACACCGCACACTGACTCCTCTGTTACACCGCGCACTGCCGTCACACACTGACTCCTCTGTTACACCGCACACCGCCGTCACACACTGACTCCTCTGTTACACTGCACACTGCCGTCACACACTGACTCCTCTGTTACACCGCGCACTGCAGTCACACACTGACTCCTCTGTTACACCACGCACTGACTCCTCTGTTACACCGCACACTGCTGTCACACACTGACTCCTCTGTTACACCGCACACTGCTGTCACACACTGACTCCTCTGTTACACCGCGCACTGACTCCTCTGTTACACCGCACACTGACTCCTCTGTTACGCCGCGCACTGCCGTCACACACTGACTCCTCTGTTACACCGCACACTGCCGTCACACACTGACTCCTCTGTTACACCGCACTCCGCTGTCACACACTGACTCCTCTGTTACACCGTGCACAGCCGTCACACACTGACCCCTCTGTTACGCCGCACTCCGCTGTCACACACTGACCCCTCTGTTACACCGCACACTGCTGTCACACACTGACCGCTCTGTTACACCGCACACTGACTCCTCTGTCACACCGCGCACTGCCGTCACACACTGACTCCTCTGTTACACCGCACACCGCCGTCACACACTGACACCTCTGTTACACTGCACACTGCCGTCACACACTGACTCCTCTGTTACACCGCGCACTGCAGTCACACACTGACTCCTCGGTTACACCACGCACTGACTCCTCTGTTACACCGCACACTGCTGTCACACACTGACTCCTCTGATACACCGCAGACTGCCATCACACACTGACTCCTCTGTTACACCGCACACTGACTCTTCTGTTACACCGCACACTGCCGTCACACACTGACTCCTCTGTTACACCGCACACTGCCGTCACACACTGACTCCTCTGTTACACCGCACACTGACTCCTCTGTTACACCGTGCACTGCCGTCACACACTGACTCCTCTGTTACACCGCACACTGACTCCTCTGTTACACCTTGCACTGCCGTCACACACTGACCCCTCTGTTACGCCGCACTCCGTTGTCACACACTGACTCCTCTGTTACACCGCACACTGACTCCTCTGTTACACCGCACACTGCCGTCACACACTGACTCCTCTGTTACACCGCGCACTGCCGTCACACACTGACTCCTCTGTTACACCGCACACTGACTCCTCTGTTACACCGCACACCTCCGTCAACCACTGACTCCTCTGTTACACCGCACACCGCCGTCATACACTGACTCCTCTGTTACGCCGCACTCCGCTGTCACACTCTGACTCCTCTGTTACACCGCACACTGCCTTCACACACTGACTCCTCTGTTACACCGCACACTGACTCCTCTGTTACACCGCACACTGCCGTCACACACTGACCGCTCTGTTACACCGCACACTGACTCCTCTGTTACACCGCGCACTGCCGTCACACACTGACTCCTCTGTTACACCGCACACTGACTCCTCTGTTACACCGCACACTGCCGTCACACACTGACCGCTCTGTTACACCGCACACTGACTCCTCTGTTACACCGCGCACTGCCGTCACACACTGACTCCTCTGTTACACCGCACACCGCCGTCACACACTGACTCCTCTGTTACACTGCACACTGCCGTCACACACTGACTCCTCTGTTACACCGCGCACTGCAGTCACACACTGACTCCTCTGTTACACCACGCACTGACTCCTCTGTTACACCGCACACTGCTGTCACACACTGACTCCTCTGTTACACCGCACACTGCTGTCACACACTGACTCCTCTGTTACACCGCGCACTGACTCCTCTGTTACACCGCACACTGACTCCTCTGTTACGCCGCGCACTGCCGTCACACACTGACTCCTCTGTTACACCGCACACTGCCGTCACACACTGACTCCTCTGTTACACCGCACTCCGCTGTCACACACTGACTCCTCTGTTACACCGTGCACAGCCGTCACACACTGACCCCTCTGTTACGCCGCACTCCGCTGTCACACACTGACCCCTCTGTTACACCGCACACTGCTGTCACACACTGACCGCTCTGTTACACCGCACACTGACTCCTCTGTCACACCGCGCACTGCCGTCACACACTGACTCCTCTGTTACACCGCACACCGCCGTCACACACTGACTCCTCTGTTACACTGCACACTGCCGTCACACACTGACTCCTCTGTTACACCGCGCACTGCAGTCACACACTGACTCCTCGGTTACACCACGCACTGACTCCTCTGTTACACCGCACACTGCTGTCACACACTGACTCCTCTGATACACCGCAGACTGCCATCACACACTGACTCCTCTGTTACACCGCACACTGACTCTTCTGTTACACCGCACACTGCCGTCACACACTGACTCCTCTGTTACACCGCACACTGCCGTCACACACTGACTCCTCTGTTACGCCGCACACTGACTCCTCTGTTACACCGCACACTCACTCCTCTGTTACACCGCACACTCACTCCTCTGTTACACCGCACACTGCCGTCACACACTGACTCCTCTGTTACGCCGCGCACTGCCGTCACACACTGACTCCTCTGTTACACTGCACACTCACTCCTCTGTTACACCGCGCACTGCCTTCACACTCTGACTCCTCTGTTACACTGTACACCGCCGTCAAACACTGACTCCTCTGTTACACCGCACACTGCCGGCACACACTGACTCCTCTGTTACACTGAACACTGACTGCTCTGTTACACCGCAAACTGCTGTCACACACTAAATCCTCTGTTACACCGCACACTGCTGTCACACACTGACTCCTCTGTTACACTGCACACCGCCATCACACACTGACTCCTCTGTTACACCGCACACCGCCGTCACACACTGACTCCCCTGTTACACCGCACACCGCCGTCATACACTGACTCCTCTGTTACACGGCACACCGCCGTCATACAATGACTCCTCTGTTACACCGCACACTGACTCCTCTGTTACACCGCACTCCGCTGTCACACACTGAATCCTCTGTTACACCGCACACCGCCTTCACACACTGACTCCTCTGTTACACCGCACACTGACTCCTCTGTTACACTGCACACTGCTGTCACACACTGACTCCTCTGTTACACCGCACACTGACTCCTCTGTTACACCGCGCACTGCCGTCACACACTGACTCCTCTGTTACACCGCACACCGCCGTCACACACTGACTCCTCTGTTACACTGCACACTGCCGTCACACACTGACTCCTCTGTTACACCGCGCACTGCAGTCACACACTGACTCCTCTGTTACACCACGCACTGACTCCTCTGTTACACCGCACACTGCTGTCACACACTGACTCCTCTGTTACACCGCACACTGCTGTCACACACTGACTCCTCTGTTACACCGCGCACTGACTCCTCTGTTACACCGCACAGTGACTCCTCTGTTACGCCGCGCACTGCCGTCACACACTGACTCCTCTGTTACACCGCACACTGCCGTCACACACTGACTCCTCTGTTACACCGCACTCCGCCGTCACACACTGACTCCTCTGTTACACCGCACACTCACTCCTCTGTTACACCGCGCACTGCCTTCACAGTCTGACTCCTCTGTTACACTGTACACCGCCGTCAAACACTGACTCCTCTGTTACACCGCACACTGCCGGCACGCACTGACTCCTCTGTTACACTGAACACTGACTGCTCTGTTACACCGCAAACTGCTGTCACACACTAAATCCTCTGTTACACCGCACACTGCTGTCACACACTGACTCCTCTGTTACACTGCACACCGCCATCACACACTGACTCCTCTGTTACACCGCACACCGCCGTCACACAATGACTCCCCTGTTACACCGCACACTGACTCCTCTGTTACACCGCACACCGCCGTCATACACTGACTCCTCTGTTACACCGCACACTGACTCCTCTGTTACACCGCACTCCGCTGTCACACACTGAATCCTCTGTTACACCGCACACCGCCTTCACACACTGACTCCTCTGTTACACCGCACACTGACTCCTCTGTTACACCGCACACTGCTGTCACACACTGACTCCTCTGTTACACCGCACACTGCTGTCACACACTGACTCCTCTGTTACACCGCACACTGCCGTCACACACTGACTCCTCTGTTACACCGCGCACTGACTCCTCTGTTACACCGCACACTGCCGTCACACACTGACTCCTCTGTTACACCGCACACTGCCGTCACACACTGACTCCTCTGTTACACCGCGCACTGACTCCTCTGTTACACCGCACACTGCCGTCACACTCTGACCCCTCTGTTACACCGCACACTGCCGTCACACACTGACTCCTCTGTTACGCCGCACTCCGCTGTCACACACTGACTCCTCTGTTACGCCGCACACTGACTCCTCTGTTACACCGTGCACTGCCGTCACACACTGACTCCTCTGTTACGCCGCACACTGCTGTCACACACTGACTCCTCTGTTACACCGCGCACTGCCGTCACACACTGACTCCTCTGTTACACCGCGCACTGACTCCTCTGTGACACCGTGCACTGCCGTCACACACTGACCCCTGTGTTACGCCGCACACTGCTGTCACACACTGACCCCTCTGTTACACCGCACACTGACTCCTCTGTTACACCGCACACTGCTGTCACACACTGACTCCTCTGTTACGCCGCGCACTGCCACCACACACTGAATCCTCTGTTACACCGCACACCGCCGTCACACACTGACTCCTCTGTTACGCCGCACACCGCCGTCACACACTGACTCGTCTGTTACGCCGCACACCGCCGTCACACGCTGACTCCTCTGTTACGCCGCACACTGACTCCTCTGTTACACCGCGCACTGCCGTCACACACTGACTCCTCTGTTACGCCGCACACTGACTCCTCTGTTACACCGCACACTGCCGTCACACACTGACTCCTCTGTTACGCCGCACACCGCCGTCACACACTGACTCCTCTGTTACACCGCACACTGCCTTCACACTCTGACTCCTCTGTTACACTGTACACCGCCGTCAAACACTGACTCCTCTGTTACACCGCACACTGCCGGCACACACTGACTCCTCTGTTACACCGCACACTGACTCCTCTGTTACACCGCACACCGCCGTCATACACTGACTCCTCTGTTACACCGCACACTGACTCCTCTGTTACACCGCACACCGCCGTCATACCCTGACTCCTCTGTTACACCGCACACTGACTCCTCTGTTACACCGCACTCCGCTGTCACACACTGACTCCTCTGTTACACCGCACACTGACTCCTCTGTTACACCGTGCACTGCCGTCACACACTGACTCCTCTGTTACACCGCGCACTGTCGTCACACACTGACTCCTCTGTTACACCACGCACTGACTCCTCTGTTACACCGCACACTGCCGTCACACACTGACTCCTCTGTTACACCGCACACTGCTGTCACACACTGACTCCTCTGTTACACCGTGCACTGCCGTCACACACTCACCCCTCTCTTACACCGCGCACTGACTCCTCTGTTACACCGTGCACTGCCGTCACACACTGACTCCTCTGTTACACTGTACACTGACTCCTCTGTTAAACCGCGCACTGCCGTCACACACTGACTCCTCTGTTACACCGCGCACTGACTCCTCTGTTACACCGCACTCCGCTGTCACACACTGACTCCTCTGTTACACCGCACACTGCCATCACACACTGACTCCTCTGTTACGCCGCGCACTGCCGTCACACACTGACCCCTCTGTTACACCGCACACTGCCGTCAGACACTGACTTCTCTGTTACACCGCACTCCGCTGTCACACACTGACTCCTCTGTTACACCGCACACTGCCGTCACACACTGACTCCTCTGTTACACCGCGCACTGACTCCTCTGTTATACCGCACTCCGCTGTCACACACTGACTCCTCTGTTACACCGCACACTGCCGTCACACACTGACTCCTCTGTTACACCGCGCACTGGCTCCTCTGTTACACCGCACACCGCCGTCATACACTGACTCCTCTGTTACACCGCACACTGACTCCTCTGTTACACCGCACACCGCCGTCATACACTGACTCCTCTGTTACACCGCACACTGACTCCTCTGTTACACCGCACTCCGCTGTCACACACTGACTCCTCTGTTACACCGCACACTGACTCCTCTGTTACACCGTGCACTGCCGTCACACACTGACTCCTCTGTTACACCGCGCACTGCCGTCACACACTGACTCCTCTGTTACACCACGCACTGACTCCTCTGTTACACCGCACACTGCCGTCACACACTGACTCCTCTGTTACACCACACACTGCTGTCACACACTGACTCCTCTGTTACACCGTGCACTGCCGTCACACACTCACCCCTCTGTTACACCGCGCACTGACTCCTCTGTTACACCGTGCACTGCCGTCACACACTGACTCCTCTGTTACACTGTACACTGACTCCTCTGTTAAACCGCGCACTGCCGTCACACACTGACTCCTCTGTTACACCGCGCACTGACTCCTCTGTTACACCGCACACTGCCGTCACACACTGACTCCTCTGTTACGCCGCGCACTGCCGTCACACACTGACCCCTCTGTTACACCGCACACTGCCGTCAGACACTGACTCCTCTGTTACACCGCACTCCGCTGTCACACACTGACTCCTCTGTTACACCGCACACTGCCGTCACACACTGACTCCTCTGTTACACCGCGCACTGACTCCTCTGTTACACCGGACTCCGCTGTCACACACTGACTCCTCTGTTACACCGCACACTGCCGTCACACACTGACTCCTCTGTTACACCGCGCACTGGCTCCTCTGTTACACCGCACACTGCTGTCACACACTGACTCCTCTGTTACACCGCACACTCACTCCTCTGTTACACCGTGCACTGCCGTCACACACTGACTCCTCTGTTACGCCGCGCACTGCCGTCACATACTGACCCCTCTGTTACACCGCACACTGACTCCTCTGTTACACCGCACTCCGCTGTCACACACTGACTCCTCTGTTACACCGCACACTGACTCCTCTGTTACGCCGCGCACTGCCGTCACACACTGAATCCTCTGTTACGCCGCACACTCACTCCTCTGTTACACTGCACACTGCCGTCACACACTGACTCCTCTGTTACACCGCACACTGACTCCTCTGTTACACCGCACACTGCCGTCACACACTGACTCCTCTGTTACACCGTGCACTGCCGTCACACACTGACTCCTCTGTTACACCGCGCACTGACTCCTCTGTTACACCGCACTCCGCTGTCACACACTGACTCCTCTGTTACACCGCACACTGCTGTCACACACTGACTCCTCTGTTACACCGTGCACTGCCGTCATACACTGACACCTCTGTTACACCGCACACTGACTCCTCTGTTACACCGTGCACTGCCGTCACACACTGACTCCTCTGTTACGCCGCGCACTGCCGTCACACACTGACTCCTCTGTTACACCGCACTCCGCTGTCACACACTGACTCCTCTGTTACACCGCACACTGCCGTCACACACTGACTCCTCTGTTACACCGCGCACTGACTCCTCTGTTACACCACACACTGCCGTCACACACTGACTCCTCTGTTACACCGCGCACTGGCTCCTCTGTTACACCGCACACTGCCGTCACACACTGACTCCTCTGTTACGCCGCACACCGCCGTCACACACTGACTCCTCTGTTACGCCGCACACCGCCGTCACACTCTGACTCCTCTGTTACGCCGCACACCGCCGTCACACTCTGACTCCTCTGTTACGCCGCACACTGGCTTCACACACTGACTCCTCTGTTACGCCGCACACTGACTCCTCTGTTACACCGCGCACTGCCGTCACACACTGACTCCTCTGTTACGCCGCACACTGACTCCTCTGTTACACCGCACACTGCCGTCACACACTGACTCCTCTGTTACACTGCACACTCACTCCTCTGTTACACCGCACACTGCCGTCACACACTGACTCCTCTGTTACACCGCACACTGCCGTCACACACTGACTCCTCTGTTACACCGCACAGTGCCGTCACACACTGACTCCTCTGTTACACTGCACACTCACTCCTCTGTTACACCGCACACTGCCTTCACACTCTGACTCCTCTGTTACACTGTACACCGCCGTCGAACACTGACACCTCTGTTACACCGCACACTGCCGGCACACACTGACTCCTCTGTTACACTGAACACTGACTGCTCTGTTACACCGCAAACTGCTGTCACACACTAAATCCTCTGTTACACCGTAGACTGCTGTCACACACTGACTCCTCTGTTACACCGCACACTGACTCCTCTGTTACACCGCACACTGCCGTCACACACTGACTCCTCTGTTACACCGCACAGTGCCGTCACACACTGACTCCTCTGTTACACTGCACACTCACTCCTCTGTTACACCGCACACTGCCTTCACACTCTGACTCCTCTGTTACACTGTACACCGCCGTCAAACACTGACTCCTCTGTTACACCGCAGACTGCCGGCACACACTGACTCCTCTGTTACACTGAACACTGACTGCTCTGTTACACCGCAAACTGCTGTCACACACTAAATCCTCTGTTACACCGCACACTGCTGTCACACACTGACTCCTCTGTTACACCGCACACTGACTCCTCTGTTACACCGCACACCGCCGTCATACACTGACTCCTCTGTTACGCCGCACTCCGCTGTCACACTCTGACTCCTCTGTTACACCGCACACTGCCTTCACACACTGACTCCTCTGTTACACGGCACACTGACTCCTCTGTTACACCGCACACTGCCGTCACACACTGACCGCTCTGTTACACCGCACACTGACTCCTCTGTTACACCGCGCACTGCCGTCACACACTGACTCCTCTGTTACACCGCACACCGCCGTCACACACTGACTCCTCTGTTACACCGCACACTGACTCCTCTGTTACACCGCACACCGCCGTCACACACTGACTCCTCTGTTACACTGCACACTGCCGTCACACACTGACTCCTCTGTTACACCGCGCACTGCCGTCACACACTGACTCCTCTGTTACACCGCACACCGCCGTCACACACTGACTCCTCTGTTACACCGCACACTGACTCCTCTGTTACACCGCACACTGCTGTCACACACTGACTCCTCTGTTACACCGCACACTGCTGTCACACACTGACTCCTCTGTTACACCGCGCACTGACTCCTCTGTTACACCGCACACTGACTCCTCTGTTAAGCCGCGCACTGCCGTCACACACTGACTCCTCTGTTACACCGCACACTGCCGTCACACACTGACTCCTCTGTTACACCGCACACTCACTCCTCTGTTACACTGTACACCGCCGTCAAACACTGACTCCTCTGTTACACCGCACACTGCTGTCACACACTGACCCCTCTGTTACACCGCACACTGACTCCTCTGTTACACCGCACACTGCTGTCACACACTGACTCCTCTGTTACGCCGCGCACTGCCATCACACACTGACTCCTCTGTTACACCGCACACCGCCGTCACACACTGACTCCTGTGTTACGCCGCACACCGCCGTCACACACTGACTCCTCTGTTACGCCGCACACTGCTGTTACACACTGACTCCTCTGTTACACCGCACACTGACTCCTCTGTTACACCGTGCACTGCCGTCACACACTGACTCCTCTGTTACACCGCACACCGCCGTCACACACTGACTCCTCTGTTACGCCGCACACCGCCGTCACACACTGACTCCTCTGTTACGCCGTACACCGCCGTCACACGCTGACTCCTCTGTTACGTCGCACACTGACTCCTCTGTTACACCGCGCACTGCCGTCACACACTGACTCCTCTGTTACGCCGCCCACTGACTCCTCTGTTACACCGCACACTGCCGTCACACACTGACTCCTCTGTTACGCCGCACACCGCCGTCACACACTGACTCCTCTGTTACACCGCACACTGCCTTCACACTCTGACTCCTCTGTTACACTGTACACCGCCGTCAAACACTGACTCCTCTGTTACACCGCACACTGCCGGCACACACTGACTCCTCTGTTACACTGAACACTGACTGCTCTGTTACACCGCATACTGCTGTCACACACTGACTCCTCTGTTACACCGCACACTGACTCCTCTGTTACACCGCACACCGCCGTCATACACTGACTCCTCTGTTACACCGCACACTGACTCCTCTGTTACACCGCACACCGCCGTCATACACTGACTCCTCTGTTACACCGCACACTGACTCCTCTGTTACACCGCACTCCGCTGTCACACACTGACTCCTCTGTTACACCGCACACTGACTCCTCTGTTACACCGTGCACTGCCGTCACACACTGACTCCTCTGTTACACCGCGCACTGCCGTCACACACTGACTCCTCTGTTACACCACGCACTGACTCCTCTGTTACACCGCACACTGCCGTCACACACTGACTCCTCTGTTACACCGCACACTGCTGTCACACACTGACTCCTCTGTTACACCGTGCACTGCTGTCACACACTCACCCCTCTGTTACACCGCGCACTGACTCCTCTGTTACACCGTGCACTGCCGTCACACACTGACTCCTCTGTTACACTGTACACTGACTCCTCTGTTAAACCGCGCACTGCCGTCACACACTGACTCCTCTGTTACACCGCGCACTGACTCCTCTGTTACACCGCACTCCGCTGTCACACACTGACTCCTCTGTTACACCGCACACTGCCGTCACACACTGACTCCTCTGTTACGCCGCGCACTGCCGTCACACACTGACCCCTCTGTTACACCGCACACTGCCGTCAGACACTGACTCCTCTGTTACACCGCACTCCGCTGTCACACACTGACTCCTCTGTTACACCGCACACTGCCGTCACACACTGACTACTCTGTTACACCGCGCACTGACTCCTCTGTTATACCGCACTCCGCTGTCACACACTGACTCCTCTGTTACACCGCACACTGCCGTCACACACTGACTCCTCTGTTACACCGCGCACTGGCTCCTCTGTTACACCGCACACCGCCGTCATACACTGACTCCTCTGTTACACCGCACACTGACTCCTCTGTTACACCGCACACTGACTCCTCTGTTACACCGCACTCCGCTGTCACACACTGACTCCTCTGTTACACCGCACACTGACTCCTCTGTTACACCGTGCACTGCCGTCACACACTGACTCCTCTGTTACACCGCGCACTGCCGTCACACACTGACTCCTCTGTTATACCACGCACTGACTCCTCTGTTACACCGTGCACTGCCGTCACACACTGACTCCTCTGTTACACTGTACACTGACTCCTCTGTTAAACCGCGCACTGCCGTCACACACTGACTCCTCTGTTACACCGCGCACTGACTCCTCTGTTACACCGCACTCCGCTGTCACACACTGACTCCTCTGTTACACCGCACACTGCCGTCACACACTGACTCCTCTGTTACGCCGCGCACTGCCGTCACACACTGACCCCTCTGTTACACCGCACACTGCCGTCAGACACTGACTCCTCTGTTACACCGCACTCCGCTGTCACACACTGACTCCTCTGTTACACCGCACACTGCCGTCACACACTGACTCCTCTGTTACACCGCGCACTGACTCCTCTGTTACACCGCACTCCGCTGTCACACACTGACTCCTCTGTTACACCGCACACTGCCGTCACACACTGACTCCTCTGTTACACCGCGCACTGGCTCCTCTGTTACACCGCACACTGCTGTCACACACTGACTCCTCTGTTACACCGCACACTCACTCCTCTGTTACACCGTGCACTGCCGTCACACACTGACTCCTCTGTTACGCCGCGCACTGCCGTCACACACTGACCCCTCTGTTACACCGCACACTGACTCCTCTGTTACACCGCACTCCGCTGTCACACACTGACTCCTCTGTTACACCGCACACTGACTCCTCTGTTACGCCGCGCACTGCCGTCACACACTGAATCCTCTGTTACGCCGCACACTCACTCCTCTGTTACACTGCACACTGCCGTCACACACTGACTCCTCTGTTACACCGCACACTGACTCCTCTGTTACACCGCACACTGCCGTCACACACTGACTCCTCTGTTACACCGTGCACTGCCGTCACACACTGACTCCTCTGTTACACCGCGCACTGACTCCTCTGTTACACCGCACTCCGCTGTCACACACTGACTCCTCTGTTACACCGCACACTGCTGTCACACACTGACTCCTCTGTTACACCGTGCACTGCCGTCATACACTGACACCTCTGTTACACCGCACACTGACTCCTCTGTTACACCGTGCACTGCCGTCACACACTGACTCCTCTGTTACGCCGCGCACTGCCGTCACACACTGACTCCTCTGTTACACCGCACTCCGCTGTCACACACTGACTCCTCTGTTACAACGCACACTGCCGTCACACACTGACTCCTCTGTTACACCGCGCACTGACTCCTCTGTTACACCGCACACTGCCGTCACACACTGACTCCTCTGTTACACCGCGCACTGGCTCCTCTGTTACACCGCACACTGCCGTCACACACTGAGTCCTCTGTTACGCCGCACACCGCCGTCACACACTGACTCCTCTGTTACGCCGCACACCGCCGTCACACTCTGACTCCTCTGTTACGCCGCACACCGCCGTCACACTCTGACTCCTCTGTTACGCCGCACACTGGCTTCACACACTGACTCCTCTGTTACGCCGCACACTGACTCCTCTGTTACACCGCGCACTGCCGTCACACACTGACTCCTCTGTTACGCCGCACACTGACTCCTCTGTTACACCGCACACTGCCGTCACACACTGACTCCTCTGTTACACTGCACACTCACTCCTCTGTTACACCGCACACTGCCGTCACACACTGACTCCTCTGTTACACCGCACACTGCCGTCACACACTGACTCCTCTGTTACACCGCACAGTGCCGTCACACTGTGACTCCTCTGTTACACTGCACACTCACTCCTCTGTTACACCGCACACTGCCTTCACACTCTGACTCCTCTGTTACACTGTACACCGCCGTCGAACACTGACTCCTCTGTTACACCGCACACTGCCGGCACACACTGACTCCTCTGTTACACTGAACACTGACTGCTCTGTTACACCGCAAACTGCTGTCACACACTAAATCCTCTGTTACACCGTAGACTGCTGTCACACACTGACTCCTCTGTTACACCGCACACTGACTCCTCTGTTACACCGCACACTGCCGTCACACACTGACTCCTCTGTTACACCGCACAGTGCCGTCACACACTGACTCCTCTGTTACACTGCACACTCACTCCTCTGTTACACCGCACACTGCCTTCACACTCTGACTCCTCTGTTACACTGTACACCGCCGTCAAACACTGACTCCTCTGTTACACCGCAGACTGCCGGCACACACTGACTCCTCTGTTACACTGAACACTGACTGCTCTGTTACACCGCAAACTGCTGTCACACACTAAATCCTCTGTTACACCGCACACTGCTGTCACACACTGACTCCTCTGTTACACCGCACACTGACTCCTCTGTTACACCGCACACCGCCGTCATACACTGACTCCTCTGTTACGCCGCACTCCGCTGTCACACTCTGACTCCTCTGTTACACCGCACACTGCCTTCACACACTGACTCCTCTGTTACACGGCACACTGACTCCTCTGTTACACCGCACACTGCCGTCACACACTGACCGCTCTGTTACACCGCACACTGACTCCTCTGTTACACCGCGCACTGCCGTCACACACTGACTCCTCTGTTACACCGCACACCGCCGTCACACACTGACTCCTCTGTTACACCGCACACTGACTCCTCTGTTACACCGCACACCGCCGTCACACACTGACTCCTCTGTTACACTGCACACTGCCGTCACACACTGACTCCTCTGTTACACCGCGCACTGCCGTCACACACTGACTCCTCTGTTACACCGCACACTGACTCCTCTGTTACACCGCACACTGCTGTCACACACTGACTCCTCTGTTACACCGCACACTGCTGTCACACACTGACTCCTCTGTTACACCGCGCTCTGACTCCTCTGTTACACCGCACACTGACTCCTCTGTTACGCCGCGCACTGCCGTCACACACTGACTCCTCTGTTACACCGCACACTGCCGTCACACACTGACTCCTCTGTTACACCGCACACTCACTCCTCTGTTACACTGTACACCGCCGTCAAACACTGACTCCTCTGTTACACCGCACACTGCTGTCACACACTGACCCCTCTGTTACACCGCACACTGACTCCTCTGTTACACCGCAGACTGCTGTCACACACTGACTCCTCTGTTACGCCGCGCACTGCCATCACACACTGACTCCTCTGTTACACCGCACACCGCCGTCACACACTGACTCCTCTGTTACGCCGCACACCGCCGTCACACACTGACTCCTCTGTTACGCCGCACACTGCTGTCACACACTGACTCCTCTGTTACACCGCACACTGACTCCTCTGTTACACCGTGCACTGCCGTCACACACTGACTCCTCTGTTACACCGCACACCGCCGTCACACACTGACTCCTCTGTTACGCCGCACACCGCCGTCACACACTGACTCCTCTGTTACGCCGTACACCGCCGTCACACGCTGACTCCTCTGTTACGTCGCACACTGACTCCTCTGTTACACCGCGCACTGCCGTCACACACTGACTCCTCTGTTACGCCGCCCACTGACTCCTCTGTTACACCGCACACTGCCGTCACACACTGACTCCTCTGTTACGCCGCACACCGCCGTCACACACTGACTCCTCTGTTACACCGCACACTGCCTTCACACTCTGACTCCTCTGTTACACTGTACACCGCCGTCAAACACTGACTCCTCTGTTACACCGCACACTGCCGGCACACACTGACTCCTCTGTTACACTGAACACTGACTGCTCTGTTACACCGCATACTGCTGTCACACACTGACTCCTCTGTTACACCGCACACTGACTCCTCTGTTACACCGCACACCGCCGTCATACACTGACTCCTCTGTTACACCGCACACCGCCGTCATACACTGACTCCTCTGTTACACCGCACACTGACTCCTCTGTTACACCGCACTCCGCTGTCACACACTGACTCCTCTGTTACACCGCACACTGACTCCTCTGTTACACCGTGCACTGCCGTCACACACTGACTCCTCTGTTACACCGCGCACTGCCGTCACACACTGACTCCTCTGTTACACCACGCACTGACTCCTCTGTTACACCGCACACTGCCGTCACACACTGACTCCTCTGTTACACCGCACACTGCTGTCACACACTGACTCCTCTGTTACACCGTGCACTGCTGTCACACACTCACCCCTCTGTTACACCGCGCACTGACTCCTCTGTTACACCGTGCACTGCCGTCACACACTGACTCCTCTGTTACACTGTACACTGACTCCTCTGTTAAACCGCGCACTGCCGTCACACACTGACTCCTCTGTTACACCGCGCACTGACTCCTCTGTTACACCGCACTCCGCTGTCACACACTGACTCCTCTGTTACACCGCACACTGCCGTCACACACTGACTCCTCTGTTACGCCGCGCACTGCCGTCACACACTGACCCTCTGTTACACCGCACACTGCCGTCAGACACTGACTCCTCTGTTACACCGCACTCCGCTGTCACACACTGACTCCTCTGTTACACCGCACACTGCCGTCACACACTGACTACTCTGTTACACCGCGCACTGACTCCTCTGTTATACCGCACTCCGCTGTCACACACTGACTCCTCTGTTACACCGCACACTGCCGTCACACACTGACTCCTCTGTTACACCGCGCACTGGCTCCTCTGTTACACCGCACACTGACTCCTCTGTTACACCGCACTCCGCTGTCACACACTGACTCCTCTGTTACACCGCACACTGACTCCTCTGTTACACCGTGCACTGCCGTCACACACTGACTCCTCTGTTACACCGCGCACTGCCGTCACACACTGACTCCTCTGTTATACCACGCACTGACTCCTCTGTTACACCGCACACTGCCGTCACACACTGACTCCTCTGTTACACCGCACACTGCTGTCACACACTGACTCCTCTGTTACACCGTGCACTGCCGTCACACACTCACCCCTCTGTTACACCGCGCACTGACTCCTCTGTTACACCGTGCACTGCCGTCACACACTGACTCCTCTGTTACACTGTACACTGACTCCTCTGTTAAACCGCGCACTGCCGTCACACACTGACTCCTCTGTTACACCGCGCACTGACTCCTCTGTTACACCGCACACTGCCGTCACACACTGACTCCTCTGTTACGCCGCGCACTGCCGTCACACACTGACCCCTCTGTTACACTGCACACTGCCGTCAGACACTGACTCCTCTGTTACACCGCACTCCGCTGTCACACACTGACTCCTCTGTTACACCGCACACTGCCGTCACACACTGACTCCTCTGTTACACCGCGCACTGACTCCTCTGTTACACCGCACTCCGCTGTCACACACTGACTCCTCTGTTACACCGCACACTGCCGTCACACACTGACTCCTCTGTTACACCGCGCACTGGCTCCTCTGTTACACCGCACACTGCTGTCACACACTGACTCCTCTGTTACACCGCACACTCACTCCTCTGTTACACCGTGCACTGCCGTCACACACTGACTCCTCTGTTACGCCGCGCACTGCCGTCACACACGGACTCCTCTGTTACACTGTACACCGCCGTCGAACACTGACTCCTCTGTTACACCGCACACTGCCGGCACACACTGACTCCTCTGTTACACTGAACACTGACTGCTCTGTTACACCGCAAACTGCTGTCACACACTAAATCCTCTGTTACACCGTACACTGCTGTCACAGACTGACTCCTCTGTTACACCGCACACTGACTCCTCTGTTACACCGCACACTGCCGACACACACTGACTCCTCTGTTACACCGCACAGTGCCGTCACACACTGACTCCTCTGTTACACTGCACACTCACTCCTCTGTTACACCGCAGACTGCCTTCACACTCTGACTCCTCTGTTACACTGTACACCGCCGTCAAACACTGACTCCTCTGTTACACCGCAGACTGCCGGCACACACTGACTCCTCTATTACACTGAACACTGACTGCTCTGTTACACCGCAAACTGCTGTCACACACTAAATCCTCTGTTACACCACACACTGCTGTCACACACTGACTCCTCTGTTACACCGCACACTGACTCCTCTGTTACACCGCACACCGCCGTCATACACTGACTCCTCTGTTACGCCGCACTCCGCTGTCACACTCTGACTCCTCTGTTACACCGCACACTGCCTTCACACACTGACTCCTCTGTTACACGGCACACTGACTCCTCTGTTACACCGCACACTGCCGTCACACACTGACCGCTCTGTTACACCGCACACTGACTCCTCTGTTACACCGCGCACTGCCGTCACACACTGACTCCTCTGTTACACCGCACACCGCCGTCACACACTGACTCCTCTGTTACACCGCACACTGACTCCTCTGTTACACCGCACACTGACTCCTCTGTTACACCGCACACCGCCGTCACACACTGACTCCTCTGTTACACTGCACACTGCCGTCACACACTGACTCCTCTGTTACACCGCGCACTGCCGTCACACACTGACTCCTCTGTTACACCACGCACTGACTCCTCTGTTA